>NC_134834.1:11359017-11635449 GCF_004210375.1 Tachypleus tridentatus
TGTTTGTTTGTTTTGAAACATAACTCATCTTTCAACATTGACTGTTTGTTTGTTTTGAAACATAACTCATCTTTCAACATTGACTGTTTGTTTGTTTTGAAACATAACTCATCTTTCAACATTGACTGTTTGTTTGTTTTGAAACATAACTCATCTTTCAACATTGACTGTTTGTTTGTTTTGAAACATAACTCATCTTTCAACATTGACTGTTTGTTTGTTTTGAAACATAACTCATCTTTCAACATTGACTGTTTGTTTGTTTTGAAACATAACTCATCTTTCAACATTGACTGTTTGTTTGTTTTGAAACATAACTCATCTTTCAACATTGACTGTTTGTTTGTTTTGAAACATAACTCATCTTTCAACATTGACTGTTTGTTTGTTTTGAAACATAACTCATCTTTCAACATTGACTGTTTGTTTGTTTTGAAACATAACTCATCTTTCAACATTGACTGTTTGTTTGTTTTGAAACATAACTCATCTTTCAACATTGACTGTTTGTTTGTTTTGAAACATAACTCATCTTTCAACATTGACTGTTTGTTTGTTTTGAAACATAACTCATCTTTCAACATTGACTGTTTGTTTGTTTTGAAACATAACTCATCTTTCAACATTGACTGTTTGTTTGTTTTGAAACATAACTCATCTTTCAACATTGACTGTTTGTTTGTTTTGAAACATAACTCATCTTTCAACATTGACTGTTTGTTTGTTTTGAAACATAACTCATCTTTCAACATTGACTGTTTGTTTGTTTTGAAACATAACTCATCTTTCAACATTGACTGTTTGTTTGTTTTGAAACATAACTCATCTTTCAACATTGACTGTTTGTTTGTTTTGAAACATAACTCATCTTTCAACCTTGACTGTTTGTTTGTTTTGAAACATAACTCATCTTTCAACATTGACTGTTTGTTTGTTTTGAAACATAACTCATCTTTCAACATTGACTGTTTGTTTGTTTTGAAACATAACTCATCTTTCAACATTGACTGTTTGTTTGTTTTGAAACATAACTCATCTTTCAACATTGACTGTTTGTTTGTTTTGAAACATAACTCATCTTTCAACATTGACTGTTTGTTTGTTTTGAAACATAACTCATCTTTCAACATTGACTGTTTGTTTGTTTTGAAACATAACTCATCTTTCAACATTGACTGTTTGTTTGTTTTGAAACATAACTCATCTTTCAACATTGACTGTTTGTTTGTTTTGAAACATAACTCATCTTTCAACATTGACTGTTTGTTTGTTTTGAAACATAACTCATCTTTCAACATTGACTGTTTGTTTGTTTTGAAACATAACTCATCTTTCAACATTGACTGTTTGTTTGTTTTGAAACATAACTCATCTTTCAACATTGACTGTTTGTTTGTTTTGAAACATAACTCATCTTTCAACATTGACTGTTTGTTTGTTTTGAAACATAACTCATCTTTCAACATTGACTGTTTGTTTGTTTTGAAACATAACTCATCTTTCAACATTGACTGTTTGTTTGTTTTGAAACATAACTCATCTTTCAACATTGACTGTTTGTTTGTTTTGAAACATAACTCATCTTTCAACATTGACTGTTTGTTTGTTTTGAAACATAACTCATCTTTCAACATTGACTGTTTGTTTGTTTTGAAACATAACTCATCTTTCAACATTGACTGTTTGTTTGTTTTGAAACATAACTCATCTTTCAACATTGACTGTTTGTTTGTTTTGAAACATAACTCATCTTTCAACATTGACTGTTTGTTTGTTTTGAAACATAACTCATCTTTCAACATTGACTGTTTGTTTGTTTTGAAACATAACTCATCTTTCAACATTGACTGTTTGTTTGTTTTGAAACATAACTCATCTTTCAACATTGACTGTTTGTTTGTTTTGAAACATAACTCATCTTTCAACATTGACTGTTTGTTTGTTTTGAAACATAACTCATCTTTCAACATTGACTGTTTGTTTGTTTTGAAACATAACTCATCTTTCAACATCTTTTGACTGTTTGTTTGTTTTGAAACATAACTCATCTTTCAACATTGACTGTTTGTTTGTTTTGAAACATAACTCATCTTTCAACATTGACTGTTTGTTTGTTTTGAAACATAACTCATCTTTCAACATTGACTGTTTGTTTGTTTTGAAACATAACTCATCTTTCAACATTGACTGTTTGTTTGTTTTGAAACATAACTCATCTTTCAACATTGACTGTTTGTTTGTTTTGAAACATAACTCATCTTTCAACATTGACTGTTTGTTTGTTTTGAAACATAACTCATCTTTCAACATTGACTGTTTGTTTGTTTTGAAACATAACTCATCTTTCAACATTGACTGTTTGTTTGTTTTGAAACATAACTCATCTTTCAACATTGACTGTTTGTTTGTTTTGAAACATAACTCATCTTTCAACATTGACTGTTTGTTTGTTTTGAAACATAACTCATCTTTCAACATTGACTGTTTGTTTGTTTTGAAACATAACTCATCTTTCAACATTGACTGTTTGTTTGTTTTGAAACATAACTCATCTTTCAACCTTGACTGTTTGTTTGTTTTGAAACATAACTCATCTTTCAACATTGACTGTTTGTTTGTTTTGAAACATAACTCATCTTTCAACATTGACTGTTTGTTTGTTTTGAAACATAACTCATCTTTCAACATTGACTGTTTGTTTGTTTTGAAACATAACTCATCTTTCAACATTGACTGTTTGTTTGTTTTGAAACATAACTCATCTTTCAACATTGACTGTTTGTTTGTTTTGAAACATAACTCATCTTTCAACATTGACTGTTTGTTTGTTTTGAAACATAACTCATCTTTCAACATTGACTGTTTGTTTGTTTTGAAACATAACTCATCTTTCAACATTGACTGTTTGTTTGTTTTGAAACATAACTCATCTTTCAACATTGACTGTTTGTTTGTTTTGAAACATAACTCATCTTTCAACATTGACTGTTTGTTTGTTTTGAAACATAACTCATCTTTCAACCTGTTTGTTTGTTTTGACTGTTTGTTTGTTTTGAAACATAACTCATCTTTCAACATTGACTGTTTGTTTGTTTTGAAACATAACTCATCTTTCAACATTGACTGTTTGTTTGTTTTGAAACATAACTCATCTTTCAACATTGACTGTTTGTTTGTTTTGAAACATAACTCATCTTTCAACATTGACTGTTTGTTTGTTTTGAAACATAACTCATCTTTCAACATTGACTGTTTGTTTGTTTTGAAACATAACTCATCTTTCAACATTGACTGTTTGTTTGTTTTGAAACATAACTCATCTTTCAACATTGACTGTTTGTTTGTTTTGAAACATAACTCATCTTTCAACATTGACTGTTTGTTTGTTTTGAAACATAACTCATCTTTCAACATTGACTGTTTGTTTGTTTTGAAACATAACTCATCTTTCAACATTGACTGTTTGTTTGTTTTGAAACATAACTCATCTTTCAACCTTGACTGTTTGTTTGTTTGTTTTGAAACATAACTTTTGAAACATAACTGTTTCATGTTTTCAACATAACTCATCTTTGTTTGTTTGTTTTGAAACATAACTCATCTTTCAACATTGACTGTTTGTTTGTTTTGAAACATAACTCATCTTTCAACATTGACTGTTTGTTTGTTTTGAAACATAACTCATCTTTCAACATTGACTGTTTGTTTGTTTTGAAACATAACTCATCTTTCAACATTGACTGTTTGTTTGTTTTGAAACATAACTCATCTTTCAACATTGACTGTTTGTTTGTTTTGAAACATAACTCATCTTTCAACATTGACTGTTTGTTTGTTTTGAAACATAACTCATCTTTCAACATTGACTGTTTGTTTGTTTTGAAACATAACTCATCTTTCAACATTGACTGTTTGTTTGTTTTGAAACATAACTCATCTTTCAACATTGACTGTTTGTTTGTTTTGAAACATAACTCATCTTTCAACATTGACTGTTTGTTTGTTTTGAAACATAACTCATCTTTCAACATTGACTGTTTGTTTGTTTTGAAACATAACTCATCTTTCAACATTGACTGTTTGTTTGTTTTGAAACATAACTCATCTTTCAACATTGACTGTTTGTTTGTTTTGAAACATAACTCATCTTTCAACATTGACTGTTTGTTTGTTTTGAAACATAACTCATCTTTCAACATTGACTGTTTGTTTGTTTTGAAACATAACTCATCTTTCAACCTTGACTGTTTGTTTGTTTTGAAACATAACTCATCTTTCAACATTGACTGTTTGTTTGTTTTGAAACATAACTCATCTTTCAACATTGACTGTTTGTTTGTTTTGAAACATAACTCATCTTTCAACATTGACTGTTTGTTTGTTTTGAAACATAACTCATCTTTCAACATTGACTGTTTGTTTGTTTTGAAACATAACTCATCTTTCAACATTGACTGTTTGTTTGTTTTGAAACATAACTCATCTTTCAACATTGACTGTTTGTTTGTTTTGAAACATAACTCATCTTTCAACATTGACTGTTTGTTTGTTTTGAAACATAACTCATCTTTCAACATTGACTGTTTGTTTGTTTTGAAACATAACTCATCTTTCAACATTGACTGTTTGTTTGTTTTGAAACATAACTCATCTTTCAACATTGACTGTTTGTTTGTTTTGAAACATAACTCATCTTTCAACATTGACTGTTTGTTTGTTTTGAAACATAACTCATCTTTCAACATTGACTGTTTGTTTGTTTTGAAACATAACTCATCTTTCAACATTGACTGTTTGTTTGTTTTGAAACATAACTCATCTTTCAACATTGACTGTTTGTTTGTTTTGAAACATAACTCATCTTTCAACATTGACTGTTTGTTTGTTTTGAAACATAACTCATCTTTCAACATTGACTGTTTGTTTGTTTTGAAACATAACTCATCTTTCAACCTTGACTGTTTGTTTGTTTTGAAACATAACTCATCTTTCAACATTGACTGTTTGTTTGTTTTGAAACATAACTCATCTTTCAACATTGACTGTTTGTTTGTTTTGAAACATAACTCATCTTTCAACATTGACTGTTTGTTTGTTTTGAAACATAACTCATCTTTCAACATTGACTGTTTGTTTGTTTTGAAACATAACTCATCTTTCAACATTGACTGTTTGTTTGTTTTGAAACATAACTCATCTTTCAACATTGACTGTTTGTTTGTTTTGAAACATAACTCATCTTTCAACATTGACTGTTTGTTTGTTTTGAAACATAACTCATCTTTCAACATTGACTGTTTGTTTGTTTTGAAACATAACTCATCTTTCAACATTGACTGTTTGTTTGTTTTGAAACATAACTCATCTTTCAACATTGACTGTTTGTTTGTTTTGAAACATAACTCATCTTTCAACATTGACTGTTTGTTTGTTTTGAAACATAACTCATCTTTCAACATTGACTGTTTGTTTGTTTTGAAACATAACTCATCTTTCAACATTGACTGTTTGTTTGTTTTGAAACATAACTCATCTTTCAACATTGACTGTTTGTTTGTTTTGAAACATAACTCATCTTTCAACATTGACTGTTTGTTTGTTTTGAAACATAACTCATCTTTCAACATTGACTGTTTGTTTGTTTTGAAACATAACTCATCTTTCAACATTGACTGTTTGTTTGTTTTGAAACATAACTCATCTTTCAACATTGACTGTTTGTTTGTTTTGAAACATAACTCATCTTTCAACATTGACTGTTTGTTTGTTTTGAAACATAACTCATCTTTCAACATTGACTGTTTGTTTGTTTTGAAACATAACTCATCTTTCAACATTGACTGTTTGTTTGTTTTGAAACATAACTCATCTTTCAACATTGACTGTTTGTTTGTTTTGAAACATAACTCATCTTTCAACATTGACTGTTTGTTTGTTTTGAAACATAACTCATCTTTCAACATTGACTGTTTGTTTGTTTTGAAACATAACTCATCTTTCAACATTGACTGTTTGTTTGTTTTGAAACATAACTCATCTTTCAACATTGACTGTTTGTTTGTTTTGAAACATAACTCATCTTTCAACATTGACTGTTTGTTTGTTTTGAAACATAACTCATCTTTCAACATTGACTGTTTGTTTGTTTTGAAACATAACTCATCTTTCAACATTGACTGTTTGTTTGTTTTGAAACATAACTCATCTTTCAACATTGACTGTTTGTTTGTTTTGAAACATAACTCATCTTTCAACATTGACTGTTTGTTTGTTTTGAAACATAACTCATCTTTCAACATTGACTGTTTGTTTGTTTTGAAACATAACTCATCTTTCAACATTGACTGTTTGTTTGTTTTGAAACATAACTCATCTTTCAACATTGACTGTTTGTTTGTTTTGAAACATAACTCATCTTTCAACATTGACTGTTTGTTTGTTTTGAAACATAACTCATCTTTCAACATTGACTGTTTGTTTGTTTTGAAACATAACTCATCTTTCAACATTGACTGTTTGTTTGTTTTGAAACATAACTCATCTTTCAACATTGACTGTTTGTTTGTTTTGAAACATAACTCATCTTTCAACCTTGACTGTTTGTTTGTTTTGAAACATAACTCATCTTTCAACATTGACTGTTTGTTTGTTTTGAAACATAACTCATCTTTCAACATTGACTGTTTGTTTGTTTTGAAACATAACTCATCTTTCAACATTGACTGTTTGTTTGTTTTGAAACATAACTCATCTTTCAACATTGACTGTTTGTTTGTTTTGAAACATAACTCATCTTTCAACATTGACTGTTTGTTTGTTTTGAAACATAACTCATCTTTCAACATTGACTGTTTGTTTGTTTTGAAACATAACTCATCTTTCAACATTGACTGTTTGTTTGTTTTGACTTTCAACATTGTTTGTTTGTTTGTTTTGAAACATAACTCATCTTTCAACCTTGACTGTTTGTTTGTTTTGAAACATAACTCATCTTTCAACATTGACTGTTTGTTTGTTTTGAAACATAACTCATCTTTCAACATTGACTGTTTGTTTGTTTTGAAACATAACTCATCTTTCAACATTGACTGTTTGTTTGTTTTGAAACATAACTCATCTTTCAACATTGACTGTTTGTTTGTTTTGAAACATAACTCATCTTTCAACATTGACTGTTTGTTTGTTTGTTTGTTTTGAAACATAACTCATCTTTCAACATTGACTGTTTGTTTGTTTTGAAACATAACTCATCTTTCAACATTGACTGTTTGTTTGTTTTGAAACATAACTCATCTTTCAACATTGACTGTTTGTTTGTTTTGAAACATAACTCATCTTTCAACATTGACTGTTTGTTTGTTTTGAAACATAACTCATCTTTCAACATTGACTGTTTGTTTGTTTTGAAACATAACTCATCTTTCAACATTGACTGTTTGTTTGTTTTGAAACATAACTCATCTTTCAACATTGACTGTTTGTTTGTTTTGAAACATAACTCATCTTTCAACATTGACTGTTTGTTTGTTTTGAAACATAACTCATCTTTCAACATTGACTGTTTGTTTGTTTTGAAACATAACTCATCTTTCAACATTGACTGTTTGTTTGTTTTGAAACATAACTCATCTTTCAACATTGACTGTTTGTTTGTTTTGAAACATAACTCATCTTTCAACATTGACTGTTTGTTTGTTTTGAAACATAACTCATCTTTCAACATTGACTGTTTGTTTGTTTTGAAACATAACTCATCTTTCAACATTGACTGTTTGTTTGTTTTGAAACATAACTCATCTTTCAACATTGACTGTTTGTTTGTTTTGAAACATAACTCATCTTTCAACATTGACTGTTTGTTTGTTTTGAAACATAACTCATCTTTCAACATTGACTGTTTGTTTGTTTTGAAACATAACTCATCTTTCAACATTGACTGTTTGTTTGTTTTGAAACATAACTCATCTTTCAACATTGACTGTTTGTTTGTTTTGAAACATAACTCATCTTTCAACATTGACTGTTTGTTTGTTTTGAAACATAACTCATCTTTCAACATTGACTGTTTGTTTGTTTTGAAACATAACTCATCTTTCAACATTGACTGTTTGTTTGTTTTGAAACATAACTCATCTTTCAACATTGACTGTTTGTTTGTTTTGAAACATAACTCATCTTTCAACATTGACTGTTTGTTTGTTTTGAAACATAACTCATCTTTCAACATTGACTGTTTGTTTGTTTTGAAACATAACTCATCTTTCAACATTGACTGTTTGTTTGTTTTGAAACATAACTCATCTTTCAACCTTGACTGTTTGTTTGTTTGTTTTGAAACATAACTCATCTTTCAACATTGACTGTTTGTTTGTTTTGAAACATAACTCATCTTTCAACATTGACTGTTTGTTTGTTTTGAAACATAACTCATCTTTCAACATTGACTGTTTGTTTGTTTTGAAACATAACTCATCTTTCAACATTGACTGTTTGTTTGTTTTGAAACATAACTCATCTTTCAACATTGACTGTTTGTTTGTTTGTTTTGAAACATAACTCATCTTTCAACCTTGACTGTTTGTTTGTTTTGAAACATAACTCATCTTTCAACATTGACTGTTTGTTTGTTTTGAAACATAACTCATCTTTCAACATTGACTGTTTGTTTGTTTTGAAACATAACTCATCTTTCAACCATTGACTGTTTGTTTGTTTTGAAACATAACTCATCTTTCAACCATTGACTGTTTGTTTGTTTTGAAACATAACTCATCTTTCAACATTGACTGTTTGTTTGTTTTGAAACATAACTCATCTTTCAACATTGACTGTTTGTTTGTTTTGAAACATAACTCATCTTTCAACATTGACTGTTTGTTTGTTTTGAAACATAACTCATCTTTCAACATTGACTGTTTGTTTGTTTTGAAACATAACTCATCTTTCAACCTTGACTGTTTGTTTGTTTTGAAACATAACTCATCTTTCAACCTTGACTGTTTGTTTGTTTGTTTTGAAACATAACTCATCTTTCAACATTGACTGTTTGTTTGTTTTGAAACATAACTCATCTTTCAACATTGACTGTTTGTTTGTTTTGAAACATAACTCATCTTTCAACATTGACTGTTTGTTTGTTTTGAAACATAACTCATCTGTCAACATTGACTGTTTGTTTGTTTTGAAACATAACTCATCTTTCAACATTGACTGTTTGTTTGTTTTGAAACATAACTCATCTTTCAACATTGACTGTTTGTTTGTTTTGAAACATAACTCATCTTTCAACATTGACTGTTTGTTTGTTTTGAAACATAACTCATCTTTCAACATTGACTGTTTGTTTGTTTTGAAACATAACTCATCTTTCAACATTGACTGTTTGTTTGTTTTGAAACATAACTCATCTTTCAACATTGACTGTTTGTTTGTTTTGAAACATAACTCATCTTTCAACATTGACTGTTTGTTTGTTTTGAAACATAACTCATCTTTCAACATTGACTGTTTGTTTGTTTTGAAACATAACTCATCTTTCAACATTGACTGTTTGTTTGTTTGTTTTGAAACATAACTCATCTTTCAACATTGACTGTTTGTTTGTTTTGAAACATAACTCATCTTTCAACATTGACTGTTTGTTTGTTTTGAAACATAACTCATCTTTCAACATTGACTGTTTGTTTGTTTTGAAACATAACTCATCTTTCAACATTGACTGTTTGTTTGTTTTGAAACATAACTCATCTTTCAACATTGACTGTTTGTTTGTTTTGAAACATAACTCATCTTTCAACATTGACTGTTTGTTTGTTTTGAAACATAACTCATCTTTCAACATTGACTGTTTGTTTGTTTTGAAACATAACTCATCTTTCAACATTGACTGTTTGTTTGTTTTGAAACATAACTCATCTTTCAACATTGACTGTTTGTTTGTTTTGAAACATAACTCATCTTTCAACATTGACTGTTTGTTTGTTTTGAAACATAACTCATCTTTCAACATTGACTGTTTGTTTGTTTTGAAACATAACTCATCTTTCAACATTGACTGTTTGTTTGTTTTGAAACATAACTCATCTTTCAACATTGACTGTTTGTTTGTTTTGAAACATAACTCATCTTTCAACATTGACTGTTTGTTTGTTTTGAAACATAACTCATCTTTCAACATTGACTGTTTGTTTGTTTTGAAACATAACTCATCTTTCAACATTGACTGTTTGTTTGTTTTGAAACATAACTCATCTTTCAACCTTGACTGTTTGTTTGTTTTGAAACATAACTCATCTTTCAACATTGACTGTTTGTTTGTTTTGAAACATAACTCATCTTTCAACATTGACTGTTTGTTTGTTTTGAAACATAACTCATCTTTCAACATTGACTGTTTGTTTTGAAACATAACTCATCTTTCAACATTGACTGTTTGTTTGTTTTGAAACATAACTCATCTTTCAACATTGACTGTTTGTTTGTTTTGAAACATAACTCATCTTTCAACATTGACTGTTTGTTTGTTTTGAAACATAACTCATCTTTCAACATTGACTGTTTGTTTGTTTTGAAACATAACTCATCTTTCAACATTGACTGTTTGTTTGTTTTGAAACATAACTCATCTTTCAACATTGACTCTTTGTTTGTTTGTTTTGAAACATAACTCATCTTTCAACATTGACTGTTTGTTTGTTTTGAAACATAACTCATCTTTCAACATTGACTGTTTGTTTGTTTTGAAACATAACTCATCTTTCAACATTGACTGTTTGTTTGTTTTGAAACATAACTCATCTTTCAACATTGACTGTTTGTTTGTTTTGAAACATAACTCATCTTTCAACATTGACTGTTTGTTTGTTTTGAAACATAACTCATCTTTCAACATTGACTGTTTGTTTGTTTTGAAACATAACTCATCTTTCAACATTGACTGTTTGTTTGTTTTGAAACATAACTCATCTTTCAACATTGACTGTTTGTTTGTTTTGAAACATAACTCATCTTTCAACCTTGACTGTTTGTTTGTTTTGAAACATAACTCATCTTTCAACATTGACTGTTTGTTTGTTTTGAAACATAACTCATCTTTCAACATTGACTGTTTGTTTGTTTTGAAACATAACTCATCTTTCAACATTGACTGTTTGTTTGTTTTGAAACATAACTCATCTTTCAACATTGACTGTTTGTTTGTTTTGAAACATAACTCATCTTTCAACATTGACTGTTTGTTTGTTTTGAAACATAACTCATCTTTCAACATTGACTGTTTGTTTGTTTTGAAACATAACTCATCTTTCAACATTGACTGTTTGTTTGTTTTGAAACATAACTCATCTTTCAACATTGACTGTTTGTTTGTTTTGAAACATAACTCATCTTTCAACATTGACTGTTTGTTTGTTTTGAAACATAACTCATCTTTCAACATTGACTGTTTGTTTGTTTGTTTTGAAACATAACTCATCTTTCAACCTTGACTGTTTGTTTGTTTTGAAACATAACTCATCTTTCAACATTGACTGTTTGTTTGTTTTGTTTGTTTGTTTGTTTTGAAACATAACTCATCTTTCAACATTGACTGTTTGTTTGTTTTGAAACATAACTCATCTTTCAACATTGACTGTTTGTTTGTTTTGAAACATAACTCATCTTTCAACATTGACTGTTTGTTTGTTTTGAAACATAACTCATCTTTCAACCTTGACTGTTTGTTTGTTTTGAAACATAACTCATCTTTCAACATTGACTGTTTGTTTGTTTTGAAACATAACTCATCTTTCAACATTGACTGTTTGTTTGTTTTGAAACATAACTCATCTTTCAACATTGACTGTTTGTTTGTTTTGAAACATAACTCATCTTTCAACATTGACTGTTTGTTTGTTTTGAAACATAACTCATCTTTCAACATTGACTGTTTGTTTGTTTTGAAACATAACTCATCTTTCAACATTGACTGTTTGTTTGTTTTGAAACATAACTCATCTTTCAACATTGACTGTTTGTTTGTTTTGAAACATAACTCATCTTTCAACATTGATTGTTTGTTTGTTTGTTTGTTTTGAAACATAACTCATCTTTCAACCTTGACTGTTTGTTTGTTTTGAAACATAACTCATCTTTCAACATTGACTGTTTGTTTGTTTTGAAACATAACTCATCTTTCAACATTGACTGTTTGTTTGTTTTGAAACATAACTCATCTTTCAACATTGACTGTTTGTTTGTTTTGAAACATAACTCATCTTTCAACCTTGACTGTTTGTTTGTTTTGAAACATAACTCATCTTTCAACATTGACTGTTTGTTTGTTTTGAAACATAACTCATCTTTCAACCTTGACTGTTTGTTTGTTTTGAAACATAACTCATCTTTCAACATTGACTGTTTGTTTGTTTTGAAACATAACTCATCTTTCAACATTGACTGTTTGTTTGTTTTGAAACATAACTCATCTTTCAACATTGACTGTTTGTTTGTTTTGAAACATAACTCATCTTTCAACATTGACTGTTTGTTTGTTTTGAAACATAACTCATCTTTCAACCTTGACTGTTTGTTTGTTTTGAAACATAACTCATCTTTCAACATTGACTGTTTGTTTGTTTTGAAACATAACTCATCTTTCAACCTTGACTGTTTGTTTGTTTTGAAACATAACTCATCTTTCAACCTTGACTGTTTGTTTGTTTTGAAACATAACTCATCTTTCAACATTGACTGTTTGTTTGTTTTGAAACATAACTCATCTTTCAACATTGACTGTTTGTTTGTTTTGAAACATAACTCATCTTTCAACATTGACTGTTTGTTTGTTTTGAAACATAACTCATCTTTCAACCTTGACTGTTTGTTTGTTTTGAAACATAACTCATCTTTCAACATTGACTGTTTGTTTGTTTTGAAACATAACTCATCTTTCAACTTGACTGTTTGTTTGTTTTGAAACATAACTCATCTTTCAACATTGACTGTTTGTTTGTTTTGAAACATAACTCATCTTTCAACATTGACTGTTTGTTTGTTTTGAAACATAACTCATCTTTCAACATTGACTGTTTGTTTGTTTTGAAACATAACTCATCTTTCAACCTTGACTGTTTGTTTGTTTTGAAACATAACTCATCTTTCAACATTGACTGTTTGTTTGTTTTGAAACATAACTCATCTTTCAACATTGACTGTTTGTTTGTTTTGAAACATAACTCATCTTTCAACCTTGACTGTTTGTTTGTTTGTTTTGAAACATAACTCATCTTTCAACCTTGACTGTTTGTTTGTTTTGAAACATAACTCATCTTTCAACATTGACTGTTTGTTTGTTTTGAAACATAACTCATCTTTCAACATTGACTGTTTGTTTGTTTTGAAACATAACTCATCTTTCAACATTGACTGTTTGTTTGTTTTGAAACATAACTCATCTTTCAACATTGACTGTTTGTTTGTTTTGAAACATAACTCATCTTTCAACATTGACTGTTTGTTTGTTTTGAAACATAACTCATCTTTCAACATTGACTGTTTGTTTGTTTTGAAACATAACTCATCTTTCAACCTTGACTGTTTGTTTGTTTTGAAACATAACTCATCTTTCAACATTGACTGTTTGTTTGTTTTGAAACATAACTCATCTTTCAACCTTGACTGTTTGTTTGTTTTGAAACATAACTCATCTTTCAACCTTGACTGTTTGTTTTGAAACATAACTCATCTTTCAACATTGACTGTTTGTTTGTTTTGAAACATAACTCATCTTTCAACATTGACTGTTTGTTTGTTTTGAAACATAACTCATCTTTCAACATTGACTGTTTGTTTGTTTTGAAACATAACTCATCTTTCAACATTGACTGTTTGTTTGTTTTGAAACATAACTCATCTTTCAACATTGACTGTTTGTTTGTTTTGAAACATAACTCATCTTTCAACCTTGACTGTTTGTTTGTTTTGAAACATAACTCATCTTTCAACATTGACTGTTTGTTTGTTTTGAAACATAACTCATCTTTCAACATCTTTTGACTGTTTGTTTGTTTTGAAACATAACTCATCTTTCAACATTGACTGTTTGTTTGTTTTGAAACATAACTCATCTTTCAACATTGACTGTTTGTTTGTTTTGAAACATAACTCATCTTTCAACCTTGACTGTTTGTTTGTTTTGAAACATAACTCATCTTTCAACATTGACTGTTTGTTTGTTTTGAAACATAACTCATCTTTCAACATTGACTGTTTGTTTGTTTTGAAACATAACTCATCTTTCAACCTTGACTGTTTGTTTGTTTTGAAACATAACTCATCTTTCAACCTTGACTGTTTGTTTGTTTTGAAACATAACTCATCTTTCAACATTGACTGTTTGTTTGTTTTGAAACATAACTCATCTTTCAACCTTGACTGTTTGTTTGTTTTGAAACATAACTCATCTTTCAACATTGACTGTTTGTTTGTTTTGAAACATAACTCATCTTTCAACATTGACTGTTTGTTTGTTTTGAAACATAACTCATCTTTCAACCTTGACTGTTTGTTTGTTTGTTTTGAAACATAACTCATCTTTCAACATTGACTGTTTGTTTGTTTTGAAACATAACTCATCTTTCAACATTGACTGTTTGTTTGTTTTGAAACATAACTCATCTTTCAACATTGACTGTTTGTTTGTTTTGAAACATAACTCATCTTTCAACATTGACTGTTTGTTTGTTTTGAAACATAACTCATCTTTCAACCTTGACTGTTTGTTTGTTTTGAAACATAACTCATCTTTCAACCTTGACTGTTTGTTTGTTTTGAAACATAACTCATCTTTCAACATTGACTGTTTGTTTGTTTGTTTTGAAACATAACTCATCTTTCAACATTGACTGTTTGTTTGTTTTGAAACATAACTCATCTTTCAACATTGACTGTTTGTTTGTTTTGAAACATAACTCATCTTTCAACCTTGACTGTTTGTTTGTTTTGAAACATAACTCATCTTTCAACCTTGACTGTTTGTTTGTTTTGAAACATAACTCATCTTTCAACATTGACTGTTTGTTTGTTTTGAAACATAACTCATCTTTCAACATTGACTGTTTGTTTGTTTGTTTTGAAACATAACTCATCTTTCAACATTGACTGTTTGTTTGTTTTGAAACATAACTCATCTTTCAACATTGACTGTTTGTTTGTTTTGAAACATAACTCATCTTTCAACATTGACTGTTTGTTTGTTTTGAAACATAACTCATCTTTCAACATTGACTGTTTGTTTGTTTTGAAACATAACTCATCTTTCAACATTGACTGTTTGTTTGTTTTGAAACATAACTCATCTTTCAACATTGACTGTTTGTTTGTTTTGAAACATAACTCATCTTTCAACCTTGACTGTTTGTTTGTTTTGAAACATAACTCATCTTTCAACCTTGACTGTTTGTTTGTTTTGAAACATAACTCATCTTTCAACATTGACTGTTTGTTTGTTTTGAAACATAACTCATCTTTCAACATTGACTGTTTGTTTGTTTTGAAACATAACTCATCTTTCAACATTGACTGTTTGTTTGTTTTGAAACATAACTCATCTTTCAACATTGACTGTTTGTTTGTTTTGAAACATAACTCATCTTTCAACATTGACTGTTTGTTTGTTTTGAAACATAACTCATCTTTCAACATTGACTGTTTGTTTGTTTTGAAACATAACTCATCTTTCAACATTGACTGTTTGTTTGTTTTGAAACATAACTCATCTTTCAACATTGACTGTTTGTTTGTTTTGAAACATAACTCATCTTTCAACATTGACTGTTTGTTTGTTTTGAAACATAACTCATCTTTCAACATTGACTGTTTGTTTGTTTTGAAACATAACTCATCTTTCAACATTGACTGTTTGTTTGTTTTGAAACATAACTCATCTTTCAACATTGACTGTTTGTTTGTTTTGAAACATAACTCATCTTTCAACCTTGACTGTTTGTTTGTTTGTTTTGAAACATAACTCATCTTTCAACCTTGACTGTTTGTTTGTTTTGAAACATAACTCATCTTTCAACATTGACTGTTTGTTTGTTTTGAAACATAACTCATCTTTCAACATTGACTGTTTGTTTGTTTTGAAACATAACTCATCTTTCAACATTGACTGTTTGTTTGTTTTGAAACATAACTCATCTTTCAACCTTGACTGTTTGTTTGTTTTGAAACATAACTCATCTTTCAACATTGACTGTTTGTTTGTTTTGAAACATAACTCATCTTTCAACATTGACTGTTTGTTTGTTTGTTTTGAAACATAACTCATCTTTCAACATTGACTGTTTGTTTGTTTTGAAACATAACTCATCTTTCAACATTGACTGTTTGTTTGTTTTGAAACATAACTCATCTTTCAACATTGACTGTTTGTTTGTTTTGAAACATAACTCATCTTTCAACATTGACTGTTTGTTTGTTTTGAAACATAACTCATCTTTCAACATTGACTGTTTGTTTGTTTTGAAACATAACTCATCTTTCAACATTGACTGTTTGTTTGTTTTGAAACATAACTCATCTTTCAACATTGACTGTTTGTTTGTTTTGAAACATAACTCATCTTTCAACATTGACTGTTTGTTTGTTTTGAAACATAACTCATCTTTCAACATTGACTGTTTGTTTGTTTTGAAACATAACTCATCTTTCAACATTGACTGTTTGTTTGTTTTGAAACATAACTCATCTTTCAACATTGACTGTTTGTTTGTTTTGAAACATAACTCATCTTTCAACATTGACTGTTTGTTTGTTTTGAAACATAACTCATCTTTCAACATTGACTGTTTGTTTGTTTTGAAACATAACTCATCTTTCAACATTGACTGTTTGTTTGTTTTGAAACATAACTCATCTTTCAACATTGACTGTTTGTTTGTTTTGAAACATAACTCATCTTTCAACATTGACTGTTTGTTTGTTTTGAAACATAACTCATCTTTCAACCTTGACTGTTTGTTTGTTTTGAAACATAACTCATCTTTCAACCTTGACTGTTTGTTTGTTTGTTTTGAAACATAACTCATCTTTCAACATTGACTGTTTGTTTGTTTTGAAACATAACTCATCTTTCAACATTGACTGTTTGTTTGTTTTGAAACATAACTCATCTTTCAACCTTGACTGTTTGTTTGTTTTGAAACATAACTCATCTTTCAACATTGACTGTTTGTTTGTTTTGAAACATAACTCATCTTTCAACATTGACTGTTTGTTTGTTTTGAAACATAACTCATCTTTCAACATTGACTGTTTGTTTGTTTTGAAACATAACTCATCTTTCAACATTGACTGTTTGTTTGTTTTGAAACATAACTCATCTTTCAACATTGACTGTTTGTTTGTTTTGAAACATAACTCATCTTTCAACATTGACTGTTTGTTTGTTTTGAAACATAACTCATCTTTCAACCTTGACTGTTTGTTTGTTTTGAAACATAACTCATCTTTCAACCTTGACTGTTTGTTTGTTTTGAAACATAACTCATCTTTCAACATTGACTGTTTGTTTTGTTTGTTTTGAAACATAACTCATCTTTCAACCTTGACTGTTTGTTTGTTTTGAAACATAACTCATCTTTCAACATTGACTGTTTGTTTGTTTTGAAACATAACTCATCTTTCAACCTTGACTGTTTGTTTGTTTTGAAACATAACTCATCTTTCAACATTGACTGTTTGTTTGTTTTGAAACATAACTCATCTTTCAACCTTGACTGTTTGTTTGTTTTGAAACATAACTCATCTTTCAACCTTGCTGTTTGTTTGTTTGTTTGTTTTGAAACATAACTCATCTTTCAACCTTGACTGTTTGTTTGTTTGTTTTGAAACATAACTCATCTTTCAACATTGACTGTTTGTTTGTTTTGAAACATAACTCATCTTTCAACATTGACTGTTTGTTTGTTTTGAAACATAACTCATCTTTCAACATTGACTGTTTGTTTGTTTGTTTTGAAACATAACTCATCTTTCAACATTGACTGTTTGTTTGTTTTGAAACATAACTCATCTTTCAACATTGACTGTTTGTTTGTTTTGAAACATAACTCATCTTTCAACCTTGACTGTTTGTTTGTTTTGAAACATAACTCATCTTTCAACCTTGCTGTTTGTTTGTTTGTTTGTTTTGAAACATAACTCATCTTTCAACCTTGACTGTTTGTTTGTTTTGAAACATAACTCATCTTTCAACCTTGACTGTTTGTTTGTTTTGAAACATAACTCATCTTTCAACCTTGACTGTTTGTTTGTTTTGAAACATAACTCATCTTTCAACCTTGCTGTTTGTTTGTTTGTTTGTTTTGAAACATAACTCATCTTTCAACATTGACTGTTTGTTTGTTTGTTTTGAAACATAACTCATCTTTCAACATTGACTGTTTGTTTGTTTTGTTTGTTTGTTTTGAAACATAACTCATCTTTCAACATTGACTGTTTGTTTGTTTTGAAACATAACTCATCTTTCAACTGTTTGTTTGTTTTGAAACATAACTCATCTTTGTTTGTTTGTTTGTTTTGAAACATAACTCATCTTTCAACATTGACTGTTTGTTTGTTTGTTTTGAAACATAACTCATCTTTCAACATTGACTGTTTGTTTGTTTGTTTTGAAACATAACTCATCTTTCAACATTGACTGTTTGTTTGTTTTGAAACATAACTCATCTTTCAACCTTGCTGTTTGTTTGTTTGTTTGTTTTGAAACATAACTCATCTTTCAACATTGACTGTTTGTTTGTTTGTTTTGAAACATAACTCATCTTTCAACCTTGCTGTTTGTTTGTTTGTTTGTTTTGAAACATAACTCATCTTTCAACATTGACTGTTTGTTTGTTTTGAAACATAACTCATCTTTCAACCTTGACTGTTTGTTTGTTTTGAAACATAACTCATCTTTCAACCTTGACTGTTTGTTTGTTTTGAAACATAACTCATCTTTCAACCTTGACTGTTTGTTTGTTTTGAAACATAACTCATCTTTCAACATTGACTGTTTGTTTGTTTTGAAACATAACTCATCTTTCAACATTGACTGTTTGTTTGTTTTGAAACATAACTCATCTTTCAACCTTGACTGTTTGTTTGTTTTGAAACATAACTCATCTTTCAACCTTGCTGTTTGTTTGTTTGTTTGTTTTGAAACATAACTCATCTTTCAACATTGACTGTTTGTTTGTTTTGAAACATAACTCATCTTTCAACATTGACTGTTTGTTTGTTTTGAAACATAACTCATCTTTCAACATTGACTGTTTGTTTGTTTTGAAACATAACTCATCTGTTTGTTTGTTTGTTTGTTTTGAAACATAACTCATCTTTCAACCTTGACTGTTTGTTTGTTTTGAAACATAACTCATCTTTCAACATTGACTGTTTGTTTGTTTTGAAACATAACTCATCTTTCAACATTGACTGTTTGTTTGTTTTGAAACATAACTCATCTTTCAACCTTGACTGTTTGTTTGTTTTGAAACATAACTCATCTTTCAACATTGACTGTTTGTTTGTTTTGAAACATAACTCATCTTTCAACATTGACTGTTTGTTTGTTTGTTTTGAAACATAACTCATCTTTCAACCTTGACTGTTTGTTTGTTTTGAAACATAACTCATCTTTCAACCTTGACTGTTTGTTTGTTTTGAAACATAACTCATCTTTCAACATTGACTGTTTGTTTGTTTTGAAACATAACTCATCTTTCAACATTGACTGTTTGTTTGTTTTGAAACATAACTCATCTTTCAACATTGACTGTTTGTTTGTTTTGAAACATAACTCATCTTTCAACCTTGACTGTTTGTTTGTTTTGAAACATAACTCATCTTTCAACCTTGACTGTTTGTTTGTTTTGAAACATAACTCATCTTTCAACCTTGACTGTTTGTTTGTTTGTTTTGAAACATAACTCATCTTTCAACATTGACTGTTTGTTTGTTTGTTTTGAAACATAACTCATCTTTCAACATTGACTGTTTGTTTGTTTTGAAACATAATTCATCTTTCAACATTGACTGTTTGTTTGTTTTGAAACATAACTCATCTTTCAACCTTGACTGTTTGTTTGTTTTGAAACATAACTCATCTTTCAACCTTGACTGTTTGTTCTGAAACATAACTCATCTTTTAACATTGACTGTTTGTTTTGAATTTCGCGCAAAGCTTCACGAGAGCTATCTGCGCTAGCCATCCCTAATTTAGCAGTGCAAGACTAGAGGGAAGGCAGCTAGTCACCACCACCCACTGCCAACTGTTGGGCTACTCTTTCACCAACGAATAGTGGGATTGACCGTCACATTATAACGCCCCCACGTCTGAAAGTGCGAGCATGTTTGGTGCGACCGGGATTCGAACCCTCGACCCTCAGATTACGAGTCGAACGCCTTAACCCACCTGGCCGTGCCGGACATTCAACCTCGACAGCTGCTGTAATAATGAGTTATAATAACAACAACAAACGAGTGACAATGCCAGCTAGATTTCTTCTCTCTATCTATCACTCATCGCACACTACACTTATCCTTAACTTGACATGATTCATACGATGCTTTGATATTAAATATCATTGTGTCACGTTTTGTTTTTATTTTCAGTTTGAAACGTAAAGAATATGATATTTTCAAACTGGATGGCATCTTATGCGACGAACAGGCTAAACAACCAGGTCACGAGCCACATGCTTTGGGCCTAGTCTTTTCAAATTTAGATGTGGAGCATGTTGAGTGGAAACGCATGCTCGAATTTTGGACCTTATTTTCCGCAACTCGGAATGCTAACAAGCTAATTCGAAAACATTTGTTCGTTTTAAATAAATATGCCTTATTAAAATGTTCAATGATTCAAATTATGAACTGAAATAGAAGTTACTGTTAAGACCATCAAGATTCTTGTTTAACTATTATGAGTTAAGCCTAACAGGATATTTGATCACAATTAAAGACCATAAAAAGAGCTCTTTAACGATTATGAACTAAGCCTAACAGAATATCTGATCACTATTAAAGACCATAAGGACTGCTGTTTAACTGTTATGAGTTAAGCCTAACAAAATATTTGATCACTTTCGAAAACCATAAAGATTGCTGTTTAGCGATTATGAGTTAAGTCTAACAGAATATTTCATCACTATTAAAATCCATAAGGACTGCTGTTTAACAATTATGAGTTAAGCCTAACAGAATATTTCATCACTATTACAAACCATAAGGACTGCTGTTTAACAATTATGAGTTACGCTTAACAGAATATTTGGTAACTCTTGAAGACCATCAAGATTGTTATTTGACGATTATGAGTTAAGCCTAACATAATATTTGATCGCTAATGAATACCATTAAGATTATTGTTATTTGACGATTATGAGCTAAGCCTAATAGAATACTGGATCACTATTGAAGAACCTCAGAATTATTGTTTAACGATACAGAACAAAGTGTAACAGAATATTCAGCCGCTATTCAATGCGGTGTAACGATTTTGGGTTAAACGTAACGACAAAAAACTAACATGTCTGTAAGATTTACAATCAACGTTAAAGTCGAACAGTTCACAACATGGTAAGCCTAACTTATGACAAACAATATCATTTAGTCTTTAAGAAGAAGAGAAGGATTTATTTCTACACTCAGAATTATTTAACAGAATCTATACAAGCACGTTAAGTTTCGATGAAACGTTTACTTTAACAACAACACAAGTTATCAACAATTCTGACATCCTAATTATATTAAATTACCAAAGTTACTAAATATCTGATTTATAACCAATTTACGGTCGTACAGACTTGTTCACAGGCACAATAACAGTGGCGTCACAGATTCTGGATAACATCTTAGATCTTCCAAAAAGTTGGACCACAAAAATAACATGTTCAAGTTTTGAACAACACCCCAGGTCTTTCAAAAAGTTGGATAAATAAAACAGTGACGTTAAATGTTACAGTTTACATCCCAGAACTTACAAAAACGTTGGCTCATACAACAGATATCACAATATTTATTCTAACCTTTTCAATGTATTTGCTACTTTCGAGAATCTCTTCTGGATGTGTGTGAGTCTGCATGCAAAAGAGGTGTCTAGTCCATATTCATTAATACAAAATAGCAAGAAACTGGTTTGAAAAACTTTGTAATTCTACGACCTTCACTTTATTCAGACTAAATTGTACTACCGGAAGTTAATAATCCATCTTTAAGATGTATTAGTCCTTCCGTGAATGGATATGAGCATGGATATTAATATCCTTTTATGAGTTCCAATAAATATTTTGATATTTACATGTTTCCTTAGAAGGATTCTCACATGTGCATTAGCAGACTAAATCTGAGAACACTCAAACATGTGCACTAGAAGATCAAATCTGAGAACACTTGGACATGTGCACTAGAAGATAAACCTAAAAACACTCAAACATGTGCACTAGAAGATAAACTTAAAAACACTCAAACATGTGCACTAGCAGGTCAAATCTGAGAACACTTGGACATGTGCACTAGAAGATAAACCTAAAAACACTCAAACATGTGCACTAGAAGATAAACCTGAGAACACTTGGACATGTGCACTATAAGATAAACCTAAAAACACTCAAACATGTGCACTAGCAGGTCCAATCTGAGAACACTCAAACATGTACACTAGAAGATAAACCTAAAAACACTCAAACACGTGCACTAGCAGGTCAAATCTGAGAACACTTGGACATGTGCACTAGAAGATAAACCTAAAAACACTCAAACATGTGCACTAGAAGATAAACCTGAGAACACTTGGACATGTGCACTATAAGATAAACCTAAAACACTCAAACATGTGCACTAGCAGGTCCAATCTGAGAACACTCAAACATGTGCACTAGAAGATAAACCTAAAAACACTCAAACACGTGCACTAGCAGGTCAAATATGAGAACACTCGAACATGTGCACTAGAAGATAAACCTGAGAACACTCGAACATGTGCACTAGAAGATAAACCTGAGAACACTCGAACATGTGCAGTAGTATGCAAAATATGAGGACACTTAAATATTTGCAGTAGTAGATAAAATCTGAGGAGTCTCCAACACACCATCAAAAGTGGTCCATAGCATAAAGTCCGTTTCAGATTGTTAAAGCAAACTTCTCGAACGGAAAGAACGTTTTTAATGTGCCAGCCGATGTTACAACAAAATCAATTTGGTGAATGTGAAATAAGACAATGACCACAATTTCCATGAAGAACATTATTAATAAAGGAGATGGACACAGTGTTTCTCATTAATGGGTCATAATTCACCTCCATCAAGATGTATGAGTGGGAACCAGTACAAATAGAATGACAACTAGATAAAGTTGGACATAGCCTGTGACTCCGCCACACACATTTATTTACTATCGAGATAAGTACAGTAATTATCATGGGAATCATTTATGTATTTTTGTTTACACTACCTTTGTATTGCTGATATGTATTACTAAAGAAAGAAGTTGACTCCAGAGAGTTCGTCCAGAAAATTAGATTAAAAAAAAACTTATCTGTGTGGATTTGTATGAAGTCGCATATAATATCTATTACTGTGGATTTGTATGAAGTCACATATAATATCTATTACTGTGGATTTGTACGAAGTCACATATATATTACTGTGGATTTGTATGAAGTCACATATAATATCTATTACTGTGGATTTGTATGAAGTCACATATAATATCTATTACTGTGGATTTGTATGAAGTCACATGTAATATCTATTACTGTGGATTTGTACGAAGTCACATATAATATCTATTACTGTGGATTTGTACGAAGTCACATATAATATATATTACTGTGGATTTGTATGAAGTCACATATAATATCTATTACTGTGGATTTGTATGAAGTCACATGTAATATCTATTACTGTGGATTTGTACGAAGTCACATATAATATCTATTACTGTGGATTTGTACGAAGTCACATATAATATATATTACTGTGGATTTGTATGAAGTCACATATAATATCTATTACTGTGGATTTGTATGAAGTCACATATAATATCTATTACTGTGGATTTGTACGAAGTCACATATAATATATATTACTGTGGATTTGTATGAAGTCACATATAATATCTATTACTGTGGATTTGTATGAAGTCACATGTAATATCTATTACTGTGGATTTGTATGAAGTCACATGTAATATCTATTACTGTGGATTTGTATGAAGTCACGTATATTACTGTGGATTTGTACGAAGTCACATATAAAATCTATTACTGTGGATTTGTATGAAGTCACATATAAAATCTATTACTGTGGATTTGTATGAAGTCACATATAATATATATTACTGTGGATTCATACGAAGTCACTTGGATATAAAATCTATTACTGTAGATTTGTATGAAGTCACATATAATATATATTACTGTGGATTCATACGAAGTCACTTGGATATAATATCTATTACTGTGGATTTGTATGAAGTCACATATAATATATATTACTGTGGATTCATACGAAGTCACTTGGATATAAAATCTATTACTGTAGATTTGTATGAAGTCACATATAATATATATTACTGTTGATTCATACGAAGTCACTTGGATATAATATCTATTACTGTGGATTTGTATGAAGTCACATATAATATATATTACTGTGGATTCATACGAAGTCACTTGGATATAAAATCTATTACTGTAGATTTGTATGAAGTCACATATAATATATATTACTGTGGATTCATACGAAGTCACATATAATATCTATTACTGTGGATTTGTACGAAGTCACATGTAATATATATTACTGTGGATTCATACGAAGTCACATATAATATATATTACTGTGGATTTGTATGAAATCACATGTAATATCTATTACTGTGGATTTGTATGAAATCACATGTAATATCTATTACTGTGGATTTGTATGAAGTCACATATAATATCTATTACTGTGGATTTGTACGAAGTCACATATAATATATATTACTGTGGATTTGTATGAAGTCACATATAATATCTATTACTGTGGATTTGTATGAAGTCACATGTAATATCTATTACTGTGGATTTGTATGAAGTCACATGTAATATCTATTACTGTGGATTTGTATGAAGTCACGTATATTACTGTAGATTTGTACGAAGTCACATATAAAATCTATTACTGTGGATTTGTATGAAGTCACATATAAAATCTATTACTGTGGATTTGTATGAAGTCACATATAATATATATTACTGTGGATTCATACGAAGTCACTTGGATATAAAATCTATTACTGTAGATTTGTATGAAGCCACATATAATATATATTACTGTGGATTCATACGAAGTCACTTGGATATAATATCTATTACTGTGGATTTGTATGAAGTCACATATAATATATATTACTGTGGATTCATACGAAGTCACTTGGATATAAAATCTATTACTGTAGATTTGTATGAAGTCACATATAATATATATTACTGTGGATTCATACGAAGTCACATATAATATCTATTACTGTGGATTTGTACGAAGTCACATGTAATATATATTACTGTGGATTTGTATGAAGTCACATATAATATATATTACTGTGGATTCATACGAAGTCACTTGGATATAAAATCTATTACTGTAGATTTGTATGAAGTCACATATAATATATATTACTGTGGATTCATACGAAGTCACATATAATATCTATTACTGTGGATTTGTACGAAGTCACATGTAATATATATTACTGTGGATTTGTATGAAGTCACATATAATATATATTACTGTGGATTCATACGAAGTCACATATAATATATATTACTGTGGATTCATACGAAGTCACATGTAATATATATTACTGTGGATTTGTACGAAGTCACATATAATATATATTACTGTGGATTCATACGAAGTCACATGTAATATATATTACTGTGGATTTGTATGAAGTCACATATAATATATATTACTGTGGATTTGTACGAAGTCACATATAATATCTATTACTGTGGATTCATACGAAGTCACTTGGATATAATATCTATTACTGTAGATTTGTATGAAGTCACATATAATATATATTACTGTGGATTCATACGAAGTCACATATAATATCTATTACTGTGGATTTGTACGAAGTCACATGTAATATATATTACTGTGGATTTGTATGAAGTCACATATAATATATATTACTGTGGATTCATACGAAGTCACATGTGATATATATTACTGTGGATTTGTACGAAGTCACATATAATATATATTACTGTGGATTCATACGAAGTCACATGTAATATATATTACTGTGGATTTGTATGAAGTCACATATATATTATTGTGGATTTGTATGAAGTCACATATAATATATATTACTGTGGATTTGTATGAAGTCACATGTAATGTCTATTACTGTGGATTTGTATGAATTCATTCAGATACAACATTTGCCAGTCCTTCTGAACTTTCCGACTTACCTTAACATTTCAAACAAAACATTTAACCACCAAGCTAGAAACGTTAAGAGATGTGTATGTTCGGTTTCATAATAAAAACCAACATGTTTATCTATCTGTCTCCTATGCCAAGGTCTCGTCGTTTGTCATTCCCTAAGTCTCTTTGTTGACCACCATCCGGGTCTCGTCGTTTGTCATTACGTAAGTCTCTTTGTTGACCACCATCCGGGTCTCGTCGTTTGTCATTACGTAAGTCTCTTTGTTGACCACCATCCGGGTTTCGTCGTTTGTCATTACGTAAGTCTCTTTGTTGACCACCGTCTAGGTCTCGTCGTTTGTCATTACGCAAGTATCTTTGTTGACCACCATCCGGATCTCGTTGTTTGTCATTACGTAAGTCTGTTTGTTGACCACTGTCTTTTCCTCCCCTATTTGTGGATTCAACTCGGTTCTTTGCTTAGCCACTTCTATTACACATAAAGGTTCTCGCCATTAGAAAATTACTTCCCTGAGTCTGATAGCCTTTGGTAATTACTGATTGCTAGACTTCAGTCCAAAAAGATTTGAAGACAGATAGATAGGTTTCAATCCGCCGAAATAGCCCCTGGGAGTTTGATTACTCTGCAAGACGGTCGAGCAGAGAACACGTCCTCACGCGACACACTGAATGTTTCTGTTCATTTTCGACACTTCCAACACTGATAGTCTTGTGTGATTATCAAATGTTTTTTAGTTTCTCTGTAATTAGTAAAATGGTAGGTCTTTTCAAGACGCAGCTTTCCCATAAAAAAAAAAAAAAATTGGTTCTACTTTGTGAAGGAAAACAATCTATCAAAAGAATGAGCAAACGCCCCCTAGTGGCTCAGCAGTATGTCTGCGGACTTACAACCCTACAAACTGGGTTTCGATACCCGTGGTGGGCAGAGCTCAGATAGCCCATTGTGTAGCTTTGTGCTTACTTTAAACAACCAACCACAACATAATGAAATAAATAAAAGGTAACAAATCTGTTTTAGATTGAGTATTGAAACTGGAACAGAATTATGTAAATAAAAGGTAACAAATCTGTTTTAGATTGAGTATTGAAACTGGAACAGAATTATGTAACACAAATGGAATCTATATTACGACAACTGTTGGTTTGTTTTGTGTATCAGTTACAAAAATATAGACGGCCACGTGCATTTCAATAAATGTTTTTGCGGTTAAGAACAAAACTACACACGGAGCTATCTGTGCTCTGCCTACAACGGGTATCTAAGCTCGATTTTTAAGTGTTATAATCGTTCAGGCTTACCGCTGAGCCAACACCAGGAGGTTGACAGTTGGCAATTCTCGTTTGTTGTTGTTGTTTTACAATGACTGTACGTTTAACGTATTTTTTTTTTATCTTTTTCAATCAAACCCACGCAATTTTCTAGATAGTGTAGTTTTGCAGAACAGTTAGGGTTTCAATAGTAAGTTTAAAAATGAATGTACAGATAATTATAAATCTATTTATAAAAATCTATATTCAATAAGCCTACAGATCGAATAAACTAATAATACATGATATAAAATAATCCATCCCAGATTAGACGAGTCTTAAAATACAATCACAGAAGAAGAACGGTGAGACGTCCAACCGGAATAACCAAAAACATGTATATCGTTCTTCAGAGAAATGACTACTCGGTTCCCTGTCCAGAACGTTTGAAGGTAATTAGTTTCGTTGCGAAAGATTCCTTCTTGTTATTTGAAACGAAGACGTCGAAACGGTTTATACGAAGCATTATTTGTCTTTTTGATTAGAAGAAAGATTTCGTTTCAAAATATTGAAGACGTATAACCAGTTTGTGAAGAAATTAAATATTCAGGTGTGTTTTTTCGGGAAACTAAATCACACAGAGATGTAATGAAGTTGTGTGTGTATACATACATTCTTCTGTCGGTGGAATGTGAAACTTTGTACCGTATGTAAAAGAAAAACAAACAAACAAACAAACCGTAACATTCCAGTCTATATTTCTATTAAAAGGTTGCACAACAATTTCATCGTTGTAACACGTAGAGAAATGAAAACTAAATTGGTTAACTTCCCTCTGGCTCTAGTTTTTTTGTGTGTTTTTTTTCTCACAAACAAGCACTTGAAGCAGAAAAGCACTTGGTTGGTTTATAAACTACAGACCAATGAACTGCTAATTTTACTGTTTTTTATATGGTAGTCTTGATAGCATGAGAATGCCAGCTAGTGGACGCTCGTATTGGATTCGTCTTTTACTTTCCAGACTTGTAATTACATGAAGCTGTAAACGTAACAAGTTTCAGTAAAAACTTTTATTTTCGTTTAATAAATCATTGTTTTTCTATATCTAATGTTTGAAACTAAATGCAGATAAGTGGTAATGAAGCTGGCCTGTGGGTGTATTCCTTCTAGTATGGTTATTACACGACGAACAAAACATTTGTTGTCGCATGAGCGTCTTTACTAAAACAGTACTTATTTAGGTACGGGATTTCTAATATAATACAAAATAATTACAATCACAAACACCGGAATCTTTAGTTCCATTGGTGTTAGGCCTAATATTAATTACCGCTTTATTAAGTACGGTCAATATTCGATAAAGAGATGAACGAACACTATAACATGTTTACGTTTACGCTTAAGTATAGTTAGGGTTAAACTTTAGTGTATTTAATCGTATCAATAAATAAACGTATAATGTTATTTTACGACCCAACATCAGACCTTTGATAAGCTACTAATATGTTACTGTAGAAAATGTTGTCATACACCTGTTTACATTTGTTGGGGGGGGGGGAGGAATAGCGTGCGCATGCGCATTTAGATAATCAGATGCGCACGCCTTTTCAGGACAGACAAAAACCGATTATTATTAATATTATGATTACAAATAATTTACAGGTCAGTGTCATAGCGACGGTATCTGTAACGAACCTTGGATTACCACTTACTTGGTCCAACTCCATATATTCAATACTCTAACAAAATGAGAGATAAAACGTGAGTTTGCGTCCAAATTTGTTAAAAGAAAATAACATAAAATATTAAGATTATTTATTATTACTTATTGACCAAAGCAAGCCATCTACAAAGATAACTGAGGAGTTAGAAGTTAACTCAGTACCGACTTCATTATAATGGTCTTTCTAAAAGAAAGCAACACGATAAAACAGAAACTCATAATGACTGAAATGCACTAGTTTGTTATTCGAGTACAGTTAGAGTACGTCATTAATTAAGGTAAGCGTAATTATTAGACATAATTTTTCACTGGATAAAGACGAAGTTAATGAAGTAGTTTCTTACCTGCTCGTATTTTTCCAGTTCTTGATGGTAAATCTGTCTGATTTGTGTTAACTTCGACCTGTAATCAGAATGTTCTATCGTATGTTCGAGTTGAGCTGGCCCACTAGAGGCCGCTGCCGACGCATTAGATGCTGCAACAGCGCCTCCACATTTCTCGGGGCCTGTAATACCTTCCGCTATTAACATATTGTCCAGTCTCATCAACTGTGGATCGGGGGGTTCATCATCATGTGTGTTACGTAGGCTTAGAACTGGAAGAATAAAACACACATACATATATATATACATACAACATGTGTTACATAGGAAAGATAAAACATATATATATATATATATACATGTGTTACGTAGAAAAGATTAAACATATATATATTTACCACCACATTCATATTTCCAGTTTTGATCTGTTTACGAAGAAGTCTGTTATATTTATACTATACAACCAGTTAAACATAATTATAGTTTAAACTGCATTCAAAATGTTCACCGATTTAATTTAATGAACCAAAGACGCTCAAGGGTTACGGTTCTAATACACATGATAACATAACTCTGATGGTCGGGAGGGGCAAAACGAAACGTATTGTAGAGACGAATGTTCTTTAAATCAGCGTTTCGGTGGAGTTGCTTTTCAATTCTGTTCTCTTACAGAGAAGACAACCTGCGAACTAGTCCAACTATCTTATAAGACAAGAAACTTCGATAAGTACTCACCGTATTGCATGCTGAGCTCTATAGATAACACTGGGAACTTGAACAAAGAACCAGCGACGTCTGTTTTGAACAACAAGTGTCCGAGACAAACTGTGTGCCGAATGAGATGATATGTGAAGTTTTTGTTCGCAGCTCCGTTTCTCGTGATAAGAACCGCGAAACCACCTTTCTAAAAACATGCGTGCGGAACACGTTCCCGGCGTCATGACTTAACTTTACATTAACGGAAGTTGGTTAACGTCTCTCAAAAGCCGCGTCTCATGTCAGTCGACGGACAACTCTGCACATAAAAGATTCATCAGTTCGATTATCCGGGTCCTGTCAAGATAGGCGAGTGACGCCGCGATAAGAAACTTTTTGTTCCGAGTACCAGAAATTATGTAATTTCCAGGTTAACAGACACTACATCTTACAAGAGGACAGTTCGTCGGCTAGCAAGTATATGTCAGTTTCATGTCGCATTTTAAAAAAAATGACGATTGATGATGTCACACACTAGACTGCTGGAAAAGATAAAATTAACTCCGTATATTTGCAAACAGGCAAACATGACATAACGACAAAACTTTGGCGTAAAACACACATCCTCGAGTGCGTTTTCAATACATCGTGAAAGAAACAGATCAGTTATGCTTGTTGTGAATTAACTGCCATTAATCTAGTGGGCATGGCCAAGTGGTTAAGGCACTCGACTCGTAATCTGAAGATCCCAGGTTCAAATCCCTGTCACACCAAAAATACTGCCACCTTCCTCCCGCTAGTAAGTCTACGGATTTACAACCCTAAAATCAGGGGTTCACCTCGATGGGCTCAGCAGATAGCCCGTTGTGGCTTTTCTTAAAGAAAAACATACACTCAATCTACTAAATAATAGTTCCAGTCTTACACACTAGAAGGCGAAGCACAATGACTTGCCACGGTGTAATCTCTTGAGAGTGCTGTTCCATCAAGATTTTTTTTTTTTAATTTCGTGCAAAGCTATCTGCGCTAGTCGTCCCTAATTTAGCAGTGGAAGACTACAGGGAAGACAGCTAATCATCACTACCCCCCGCCAACTTTTATTACTACTCTTTAACCAACGAATAGTGGCAGAGACCGTTACGTTATAACGTTCCCATGGCTGAAAGGGCAAGCATGTTTGGTGTGACGGGGATGCAAATTCTCGGGCCCTTTCCATCAATCAAAATTACACACTCAAAAGATGAATTAATACTAGTAAAAACTTCGTAATGCTCAGGAAGCGGATTCATATTTACATTCAATACATATATACTTGTCTTCCTTATCTATAGAAGAATACCTACATACGGTCGTTCTTCATTTGGAATCACAGATTACAGCGTCTGTGGAATTGTCTTCAAACCTAGGCCAACTGTTGTCTCACAAACACTGGGATTTTACTGTCAATTATTATATCAACAACAGTCCCAAAGTGAGGATTGCGTTTTCGAGGTAATGGTTTGCGAACCAGGAATCATCTGCTTTATAATTCGACATTCGACAACCTCGAGTAACCAGAAGATTAAGGAACATCCAGGAGTAGTGATACACATTATAAAGTTAATTGTGTCCAGTCAACCGACAAACACAGAGATAAATAGAAATAGTAAACACTGAGATTTTGATAGCAATGATGTTTAGAGACATCCGGTACTCAGTTGACGAAGAAATGATGTTTAGAGACATCCGGTACTCAGTTGACGAAGAGATTAAACACTGGTTTTTACACTTCCTGAAGTTTTAATTTTCTGTTCAGTAAAGTCTGGTTTCCTTCTCTAGACTCCAGCACACTAAAATTTCATTAACGACAATGTAGAAATTCGTGTGATTGAGTTAGGCCTAAGTACGTAAGTTACAAACATGGACTCCGCACATTCACGAAACTCATCTATACTGATAATTTAGGGAACAAACACACCTGACGAGTTTCCATAAGAAACATGACCTTCATTCGTCTAAAATCACCGTATTTGGAAGTCGAGATTACTAAAACCAATCAATGAATTTCATTCTTCCTGTGCACGTGACGTGGCTCGAGAGTTCAGAAACCACGAGCAACATGAGTGACAAACAACTCCGCGCTACCTTCTCCACTTACTTATGTCGTATATAGATGCGTTTTTCTTTCACTTGTAAACATATTTAATCATTTTTACTTGAACTCAAGCGAAATAATGTATTTTTGATACTGAAATTGAGGAATTTTTTTTTAATGTAATTGACTGACACGCGCCACTGATATAACAGCAGACAAACACATTCAACGCACGCGGAAGACACACGGGCCCTCCAATGTCTCTCCTTTTTGGAACTTGAGGGCGCATGTCACGTTTGGTGACAATCATCGCATCGGTTCGACAATTATAAACGGGCAGAATACACGGGTGAGAAATAAACAAACCAGAAGTCACATGGAGGGCGAATGGAGGTCAGATCGGAACGCGGATTCTTGGATGTCTGTACTCAAGGTTCGGGAACAATCGGTAAAGCGGTTCGTTAGTTATATGCGCAAACTTACACTCGTAGATTGCTGTCAACTACTAATATCCCTAGAACAACCAGACTCCATAGGTACTGTCCTAAATTATGTATGTCTTGTTCTCCACAACTTGGTGAAAACAGAGACACTAACAACATAACCTTGTAAAGTTAACCTAATAATTAATGCAAGGTCATTGACATTAAATATCAAAATACCGATTGTATACTGTTATGAACCAAGTGATTGTCTCTGAGTTTTCCAAAGAGATCGTAAAATACAGAAAACTTCCAAATTAAATTATCCACGCAATGTTTTCCTAATTTTGATTTTACCCATTACATAATTATTAGAAATCCCGTCAGGTGGCGCTAACTTGTAAAAACGAATTCTTTATCCGCACTGAAATTTTGCGAAGAGAATTATCCAATACGAAAATTTTAAATTACACATCAATTATATGAGAAAATGAATTAATGAAAACATTCTATTCACGATATCACGTGCTTTGTTAAGTCCAAGTCCCGTGTATTTATAGCCACACAATAAATAATAGTTTTAAACAATTCATTAATCTAAGTATATGACCAGTAATGTTCAAATTCGTTCTCACAAACAATATTTTACTTTTCGTCACGAGCAGATCTTCCAGGTAGTCAACAAATGACCATCTTTAATAAACTGAAGTCTTATTAGTAGAAAATTAAAACAGCATCTTCATATCTGTCCTATTCCGTTAGCTGTATCACCCACAAAGTATTTACACACTAACCTTTACTACAGATAAAAACAAATATAATGATATCATTTACATACTAACCTTTACTACAGATAAAAACAAACATAATGATATCATTTACATACTAACCTTTACTACAGATAAAAACAAACATAATGATATCATTTACATACTAACCTTTACTATAGATAAAAACAAACACAAGGATATCATTTACATACTAACCTTTACTACAGATAAAAACAAACATAATGATATCATTTACATACTAACCTTTACTACAGATAAAAACAAACATAATGATATCATTTACATACTAACCTTTACTACAGATAAAAACAAACATAATGATATCATTTACATACTAACCTTTACTACAGATAAAAACAAACATAATGATATCATTTACATACTAACCTTTACTACAGATAAAAACAAACATAAGGATATCATTTACATACTAACCTTTACTACAGATAAAACAAACATAAGGGATATCGTTTACATACTAACCTTTACTACAGATAAAACAAACATAATGATATCATTTACATACTAACCTTTACTACAGATAAAACAAACATAATGATATCACTTACATACTAACCTTCACTACGGATAAAAAACAAACATAAGGATATCGTTTACATACTAATCTTTACTACAGATAAAACAAACACAATGATATCATTTACATACTAACCTTTACTACGGATAAAAACAAACATAATGATATCATTTACATACTAACCTTTACTACAGATAAAACAAACATAATGATATCGTTTACATACTAACCTTTACTACAGATAAAACAAACATAATGATATCGTTTACATACTAACCTTTACCACAGATAAAAACAAACATAATGATATCGTTTACATACTAACCTTTACTACAGATAAAACAAACATAATGATATCGTTTACATACTAACCTTTACTACAGATAAAACAAACATAATGATATCATTTACATACTAACCTTTACTACGGATAAAACAAACATAATGATATCGTTTACATACTAACCTTTACTACAGATAAAACAAACATAATGATATCGTTTACATACTAACCTTTACCACATATAAAACAAACATAATGATATCATTTACATACTAACCTTTACTACAGATAAAACAAACATAATGATATCATTTACATACTAACCTTTACTACAGATAAAAAACAAACATAATGATATCGTTTACATACTAACCTTTACCACAGATAAAAACAAACATAATATCATTTACATACTAACCTTTACTACAGATAAAAACAAACATAAGGATATCATTTACATACTAACCTTTACTACAGATAAAAACAAACATAATGATATCGTTTACATACTAACCTTTACTACAGATAAAACAAACATGGGATATCATTTACATACTAACCTTTACTACAGATAAAAACAAACATAATGATATCATTTACATACTAACCTTTACCACAGATAAAAACAAACATAATGATATCATTTACATACTAACCTTTACTACAGATAAAAACAAACATAAGGATATCATTTACATACTAACCTTTACTACAGATAAAAACAAACATAAGGATATCATTTACATACTAACCTTTACTATAGATAAACACAAACATAATGATATCATTTACATACTAACATTTACTACAGATAAAAACAAACATAATGATATCATTTACATACTAACATTTACTACAGATAAAAACAAACATAATGATATCATTTACATACTAACCTTTACTATATATAAAAACAAACACAATGATATCATTTACATACTAACCTTTACTACAGATAAAAACAAACATAATGATATCATTTACATACTAACCTTTACTACAGATAATAACAAATACAAGGATATCATTTGATACACAAAACCCAAACACAAGTTAATACATTGATGATATTAGAAGCTGTCAGTATAAACCCTAGAGAAACAGGCACACAAGTTTATGTTCTTAGAACTTTGTCTGGTTACTAGGAACCCGGAAACCTTAGAAACATTGGTTTGCACCCCATAACTCTGTTTTTCTTATTGTTTTGCAAACTAATCATCGTATTGATTCCTCTAAAGTAATATAACCTTCAGTTACTGCTTTGTGGTATAATACTCAGCGTGCTGTAACTCCTGTTATTACCAACAGACAAAAGAGATGGAAGAAATCTCAACTATTAATGTCCTCCGGGACACAGTTTCCACAAAAAAAAACTGTCCTCTACTTGTCTTTTTCCTGTGTCAATTTCTCGAGATGAAGAAACCTTCCAATAAGTAATAACGCTACAATTGTTCAACTGTGAGTTTCAATCGATGAGATCGATAAAACGTGATTGAAAAACAACTACGTTACAAACAGAATCTCCTCTGAGGATATCACATCAACCTCACCAACGATGTCCGCATTCTCATCTTCTACAGTAACAGAGGCGAATGTTTTTGTGTGGTCACGTGTTAATTTGTTAGTTGTTGTTTTTTTCATTGATGGTAACTGAGTCGCTGACAAATGTCCACTTACCCCCCCCCCCCTCCCTGATGTGTATACAGATCGTTCGATTTTCACACAGATCCTACTGGGGATCTCCATCAAAATGTCGAAATTATTGGACATGGCTTAAATTCTGATCAGCTGAAGGAATCTCTTTTCATGTTGTAACGAGAACATTACTAAAAAAGAAAAAACGAAATCGTCGCAAGAGGCAAAAGGGGGAGATATATTTCATCACATCAGAACTTAAGACTTGTAAATATTTTAAATATCCAGCTGCCACCAGAGGACACCACCTTCACAAAATGTTTAGGATATACTATTGTCGATTTTTTTCGTTTTCAATTTCTTTTGCATTATTATATCTTTCTAAAATTTCGTAGAGGGAGTAACATAATTATAATTATATAATTATATTAAATGTCATCAAACGTTCGGTACCACAAAAGAAACAAAGGAATTCGGAGAGAAAGTTATTAATAATCCTAAATAACAAAAACAGAAATTACTCCAGTATTTTGAAAGTTGTTTTCTATCAAAGATTTAGTACGCAATATATATGTGCAACCATATAACTATGTTTATGTATGCTATCATGGAACACAGAACTAATATTAAAGGACAATACGGACGCAAAAAAACCAGCAGGCTATGTTGGACTGATGGCTCAGCATGGCCAAGCGTGTTAAGGCGTGCGCATCCCCGTCGCGCCAAACGTTCTCGCCCTTTCGGCCGTGGGGGTGTTATAATGTGACGGTCAATCCTACTATTCGTTGGTAAAAGAGTAGCCCAAGAGTTGGCGGTGGGTGGTGATGACTAGCTGCCTTCCCTCTAGTCTTACACTGCCAAATTACGGACGGCTAGCGCAATAGCCCTCGAGTAGCTTTGTGCGAAATTCAAAAACCCAAACCAAACCAACTGTTGGACCTAAGAAATGTGCCTTACGGCTGGTTGTCTTACATTATTTACCACTCACCTGCTATCTACAAATAATAAATATTGAATTTCAGCGGGAAATAACTCTCTCCGTTCTTCAGTGACCCGATATCCGTAATATTTGAAAATTATAATAAAAACCAACAACAACGTGTACGTATGTATTCCTCACCTAGCCACCAGGGGGAATCATACCTAAAGAGGTTTAAATTTATTTATCTTCTGTCATCATTCTCAGTTTGAAACGTTAAAGTTATCTCTTTCACTAACTTAACATCTCATCGTTTAGGTCAACCTGGTCAGTTATTATTTTGGTAATTTGTCAGAAATGTTAAGGTAAGTCTGGTCAGTCACAGTTTTTACTAAGTCTGGTCAGACACAGGTTTTACTAATTCTGGTCAGTCACAGTTTTTACTAATTCTGGTCAGTCACAGTTTTTAGTAAGTCTGGTCAGTCACAGTTTTACTAAGTCTGGTCAGTCACAGTTTTTACTAAGTCTGGTCAGTAACAGTTTTTAGTAAGTCTGGTCAGTCACAGTTTTACTAAGTCTGGTCAGTCACAGTTTTTACTAAGTCTGGTCAGTCACAGTTTCAATAGTCTGGTTAGTAGTTACAGTAACCTGAGTTGTTGATTTGTTTTATTTTAACCTTTTTCATTGTGGAATTTCATTTTTTATTCTAATGTTGGGGTTTTACTGTCTACTTTCAAAGCCACTTAAACGCAGTTTGTTTCTGACGTCACGGTAGAAGCTTTTGTTTTGTGACGTCATGTCAATAATCTGTGCGAAAGGTTTTAGGCCTACTGCTCGTAGCTACGTTAGAAGCTTTTGTTTTGTGACGTCATGTCAATAATTTGTGCGAAAGGTTTTACGCCAACTGCTCGTAGCTACGTAATTCATTCATATTGATAAACCTACCTGCGGCATACTGTTAATTTTATCCAGTATTTAGGGTAAACCTTGAGGTTTTTAAGACATTCAGTGAAGGAAATATTTTTAAATGAAAACTGATCCGGTTTTATTTCTGATTTTGGTGATTACCGTTAATAAACAGCGGTTTAAAGATATACAGTAGCAATCGCTAAAGGATATACCTCAAAACGATCCATAACATAACTATTAAAGACTTTGAATTTCCCCTTTGGATGCCGTAGATGTATATCCAGAGAAACTACAGACACTGTTATCGCAATGTAGGCTTAACGAGACAATGTATCAAAGGGTTAAACATGAGGTTTAGTGTAACAGTTAAATGTCTGAGATTGGTAAACAGTGGGGTTTCAAAATAGTATCACTGAGTTATACAGCAAGATATACTGTTGAATCACGTGACATCATTTTGAAAGGTTTACACGGTACTATCTGTCAACTATTTAAACACACGAACGTTAACAGAGACAGAACGAGTTGTAAACAAAACTGCAAACATTATAATAAGTCAGGAGCGCGTACCCAAGTTCTATTCAGCCAGTGTCTCGTGCGATTTGTAGCTAATATACTAATTCACACATCAAGCGGGAAATCACAGCAGCACAGCACGAGAAAATAAGCGTTTCAAACCGTCCAATGAAATTTATTCTAGAAAGTACGTCAGGAAAATGATTCTGAAATGTGATTCTATTATACCTGCTATAATGTATTTCACACCGTCATTCAAAACAGTAATTATACATGATTGGCACAAAAAAAATGGTCTTGTGACGTCATGTTAGTTGATATATTTTAAAAAGTAGGTTTAAAACAAAGGTTTGCAAAACTTCATAAGAATGAAGCCGCTCTCCGTAATCTTATATGAGACGGACGTCGCCTAGTAACTGATGTGTCGTACTGTGACTCCAAGGGTCCCTGTTTCGTGTCTCTTTGGTCGTATTTGTCACTTCGGGTCTGTTGACACGTTATACGATTGGTAGGTAAAAACTCATTATTCAATTAAAGTAGCTCGACAGTTGGCGGAGGGTCCTCTTGTATAATTTCCTCAGCTTTAGCCTATCAGTTCAAATATTAGGAACAGCTAGGCAGAAGTTCCCTTATGTATATTCGGAACTAGTAGAACAATATACCAGTTTACAGAGAACGTATTACATGTAAAACACATTAACATAAGATACACTGTTCGTATTTTAGAAGTAAAAAGCTAGGGTCTTTATGTTAAACACAGACATCATTCTTCCTCCTTCCCTAAATGAAACATAAACATTTCTAAACACAACAGCCTCACTGCAGTTAGACTACGGACTTATAACTCTAAAAATCGAGTTTCGAAACCCGTGATGGGCAAAATAGACACAGCTAGCTCATTGTTTAGCTTGGTGCTTAGCTACAAATAAACAAATTTAATATTTTATTATTATTTGAAACACTCAATAAGAAGAATGTATATATAAAACACAACAAGAGGGAATTCTCAATAGCTGCAGCATTTGAAATTATTTTAGGAAGGATTAGAGTAAATTGATCTATGGACCTTCTTATATCAGTCGAAAAGGGTTTGACCTCCTGAGACCAAAATGGTAATTAGATCTCAAATCGGTCAAGACATGACGGAGTAACGAGTTAAAAGTACGTATCTAAAACACTAAAAAGCTATTCTATAAGCCGTTATGCCGCGGCTGAAAAAGAAAACAAAATATAATAATTGGAAGTTAAAAAGTTTCACTTCTGGTATCACGAGCTTTTCAGAAGAACAGATTGTTAGAAGCTTCGAACTGAAAAAATCTATGAAATAAAAATACACAAGGAAGTGATTGTTTCACAGATGGTTCTGGTTCTCCCTTCCCAACATGTATTTTTACCTCGTTTGTTTGCTTTGTGAATTTCGCGCAAACCTACACGAGGGCTATCTGCCCTAGCCGTCTCTAATTTAGCAATGTAAGACAGCTAGTCATCACCACCCACCGCAAACTCTTGGGCTACTCTTTTACCAACGAATAGTGGGACTGACCGTCACATTATAACGCCCCCACGGCTGGGATGGCGAGCATATTTGGTGCAACGGGGATTCGAACCCGCGACCCTCAAATTACGAGCCGAGAGCCCTAACCACCTGGCCATGCCGTGGTTTCTGTCTCGCTACACTTTTCTTGTATTCATATATTGTTTCTTTTTAATATAAATATTTTGTGGTTTAGCTATAGCTCCCTCTAAAAAGCATTAACAGAAATACTTGTCTTTAAATATACTCCCAAGTTCCAGAAATGAACAAAACTTGATTCTAAAGTGAAGTGTTTTTTTCACTGTCAGGTACTGAGGTACTTCCTATTCATTACATTCGTCTGTAAACTTTATTTTTTTAAAAAAGAAAAGCGGATTACCCCTAACGAAATACGAAATGTTCAAGTCGATGTTTATGGAAAGCATCACTACTCATAGAAAACACAGACAGGTTTATGGAAATGTTTTATTTGCTTAACTTTGTTTGAAGACATTTTGTCTACATCATCACAATGAACCGTTACGTTACGAGCTCGGGAATATCTTTTGAAAAGGCACTCATTTTAAAGCACATATTGTAGCTACCTCCGAAATAGGCACACGGTTGATAAACGCCAATGCTAACCTCTTCCTACTTGGTTTGATTTATGTGTCGTTTGATGGCGCTATTTTAAAGGAAACTGATCCATACGACAAATTTATATCGGCCGAAACGACCACTTCAGAAACTCCACGGATCTTTATGAGGTTTAACTTCCACTAACCAAGCGCATTGTTTGTATTCCGCTTGTGATTCGGTTCTACAAAGCTGGTTTTACCTAGACAGTATGTTGTTACTTAACCAGTAATTTTACATGAATAATTAAAACGAAGGAGATGGATACATATGCGGCTGGAACTTGTTGGTTTGATAACAGATGATCTAGGTTCTGGTTCTGGTTCTTAAGTCACCGTTATTATTTATACAGGTTTCTGGTGATTTAGTAACCGTTATCTATATGAGGTTCTGGAACTTAAATAACCATAATCTATATGGGATTATAGTGCTTTACTAACAATTGGTTTTCATGGGATTCTGGTACTTAAATAATCGTTGGACTATGAGGTTATGGTAATTCGATAATAGCTACTGTATAAAAAAGTTATGTTATTTAAATAACATTCTACACGAGGTTTGAGTACCTTAGAACATCCAGTTTAAATGGGTTCTAGTAAGTAAATAATGGTTGGTGTATACATATATATACATATAACAGTGTACATACAGCATATACATAAGATCTGTTGGTCCGTACGAAATGCTGGTACTGACGTGAGGTTCTATGCTTTAACAAACGTTAGTCTGTATGCGGGGTTTACTAGTAATAACAACAAATCGATAATTAAAACCAAACTCCATTTTTAAATTTTTTCTCGTTAAATTCGACAATACAAGAAACACGTGCGTTTGGTGAAAGACAGATTTTACAAAAATATATTCACATAAGTAACGGACATGTACATCCACACAGTTGTACATGAACAGTTTCCGACAGTCCGGAAAGGTGGTTAAGGCGTTCGACTCGTAATCTGAGGGTAGCGGGTTCGAATCCCCGTCGCACCAAACATGCTCGCCCTTTCAGCCGTAAGGGCGTTATGATGTGATGGTCAATCCCATTATTCGTTGGTAAAATAGTAGCCCAAGAGTTGGCGATGGGTGGTGGTGACTAGCTACCTTCCCTCTAGTCTCATACTGTTAAATTAGAGACGGCTTGTGCAGAAAGCCCTCGTGTAGCTCTTAGCGAAATTACAAAACAAACAAACAAACACACAGTATTTCCGAACTTAAAACAAAAAAAAAACACAAAAAATCACCTTTTGTTTAAAAATGTACATTTTCACTTCGTTACAAAGTTAAACTTATTAAGTAGCCAAACGTCACAAATTACAAACGTTATGCACTGTCGGCGAGAGTATAGTTCATCACTTGACCAAGGGGATGACGGGTAATTCCTCATGGGGCGGCACTGCATCCTTAAAACGTATTTAAAACGACATGATGACGTATTTCAAAGCTTTCTTTTTACGACATTCATTCTAAACCGTCAGCACAGTTAGCTTTCTCTTTACGACATTCGTTCTAAACCGTCAGCACAGTTAGCTTTCTCTTTACGACATTCGTTCTAAACCGTCAGCACAGTTATATGAAACAATACAATGACATATGTCGTATATTTCTCTTTCTGGCTCTCAAAACATATAAATACAACTTGTTAGTAAATTCAAGAGACCAGTTTGACTATTTTTTTACGTACATCATCAGTAATCATAAAATAAATGTTTGTAAGATATTTTCAGGATTGTTTGCTCATGCGAATCTTTGTAATATTGTACTACATATCAAAAACTAGAATCTCGTGTCATTTCACAACATATTCTACACACGCTGTCAAAATAAATTAGTTTTTAACTCATCACCAGAAATGCCAACAACTACGGTGGACTTTCACATGCTTTCCAAATATATCACTCCGACGCGTTTGGAATCTGCTTGCGTTGGTACCAATTGTTTTGCCTATAGGTGGCGCTGTGAGTGTTTTGTGCATCCAACGGTTACAGTACATTAAAGGTGAATTTTACAGAAAAAACAAAACTTTGCAGTCAAAAGAACTACTCATACTGATTAATTTTGCAGGTTCACATTTTTTATAAAAAATATGTGCTAATAAATGAAACAGAACTTGGTGCAGAAAGAGCTCTTTCCGAGCGGCAATCCGAACGTTTTAGTGTTTACGTTTGCCGCTAGGAAAAGTACTGTGACGTAATAGTTGCCAAACAAACCGCCAACGCCAGCGCGTTGAATGTAAATAAACATGGCCAGTGCATACGGAGAAACAGAGGCGGAGTCTGTTTTGACTTTGTGTTCTGAACAGTGTTGAGTAGCTCCATATCAATTCGAACCTACTCTGAACGAACCTAGAACAGTTACTTTTGACACATATCTGACAAGTTCTAGTGATGAGGACAGTTCCACGAACAAGAGTAGCGGAACTGTGAGTGATACTGATAGCGCCCAGGCCGGTTGCGAGTCGGTCATACCTCCAGTGGAAGAATTGTAAGCCTAAGTCATGACAACAAATATGGTCTGTATTATTTCACGTGCAATTTTAAGCATCTCGAAACCTGTCTGGTGTTTATAACTTATTGGCATCACAAACTGGGTTTTATTTATTTATACTTTGCCGACTATGGTAACTAATACTCGGCCCTTATACAACCATTGTACCAGGTATTTATGACTCGTAACAAAATGAATTTCGATTATACGTCATAATTATGTCTATAAAATCAAACTTGAAGTAGCAGTCTGAATAGTTAATTTATCTTGAAATGTTAAATTTGAAAAATGGAATTCTTCAACTTTTCCATATTTAAAAATGATATAAAAACATCTACAGAATGATCTACCAGCTTTTAAACTTGGAATATACTCTATTTGGGTTAGTTTGTCCACTGTCTGGACTAGGAAATCAAGGTTTCACTAACGTTTAGGTGCCACAAATGCAAAACACGTTCATGAATGTGAAATGTGTATGTCTAGTTACATTCTTCACGAACTTGTACTTTTTAAATTATTATATTATACTCGTTATAGGTTATCGCTTTATACTGCACACATACTTTTAGTTTTGTTCTTTTCGTGATGGCAAAGGTTGGCTTCAGAGGAGTGGAATCTGTACGCTGCAGGCTGAGATCTGTCCTCAGCTCTACACGAGGAAAGATGGTGGGGACGATCCTGTCTACTGCTGATGGTTTTTTTCAGTCTCAACCTGCCAGGCTTGAAACCCACGGAATCCAAAATAGTGGGATCCGACACAAAACATGAGCGTTCATTGTGATCTTGACAAAGCTTTGCATGGTGTGAAGGAGTCTAGTTCTTCCTATTGACCATCCGCACCCACTGTCGCCACCTTTCCGGTTCCTTCTCCTTGCACGGAAACGAAAAGAAGCTATTGCCCGATGCCGAACCGTTTTTACAACCATAAGCAACGCAGTAAACCATGTTATCATAAAACAAGCATAAAGTAGTAATATCAAGACAAAAAATAGTCTCACAAAGTATGTAATCCGAAAAAAGCACTGATAGATTTACATAAAACACCAGCACTGAAAGGAACAAAATGGTCGGCGCGCAACGAAGCGTGTTTAGCAACTATTACGTCATAGTTGTAAAACGTCACGGAAACAGCCGAACGGCCGAGAAGAACTTGAGTTGAAAACCCGCATATTTTGTTTCATTTTTTACTCAAAAACTAAAGTGTTTAAAAAATATATGGCAACCACACAGGAATTATACCTAACCAAAGTACAGTTTCTAAGGCAATTATTAAATTTGTTGAAAATTCACCTTTAACGTACAGTATAAAATAATAAAACATGGATATGGGTAACAAACCCCGTTTTTCTTGAAAGATATTTCATATATTTTGTTGTTGTTGAGGGGGGTTAACTTAGGATTAAGCCTAAAACAGCATAGATTTAACTGTGAATAGAGGTTAGTCAACAGCACACACCGCCAACTTTGCATGGCACTCCTACATCACACCCACTACGGTACGGAACACTAAATGTTAGTCCTCGACCGGTCAGTGACGTGGGAGAAAGGGATACTGGTTTAGTAGGTGATGCCATTTGAAGAATCTGGGTGAACATTTGGTGACAGTTTTAAAATCAGTCTGTTTGTTTTTGGAATTTCCCGCAAAGCTACACGAGAGCTATCTGTGCTAGCCGTTCATAATTTAGCAGTGCAAGACTAGAGGAAACGCAGCTAGTCATCACCACCCACCGCCAACTCTTGAGCAACTCTTTTACCAACAAACAGTCGCATTGACCGTCACATTTATAACGCCCCCACGACTGAAAGGGCGAGCATGTTGGGTGTGACGGGGATTCAAACCCGCAACCTTCAGATTGCGAGTCGAGCATCCCCTAACCACCTGGCCATGCCGTACCCTTTTACGTCAGAGTACATTAGGTTACTACATAGTATGTAGGGTTACATAAAGTAAGTAAGGTTGATGTTTGACTTTTTTACTGGACTTGCAGAAACAATTTAAAAAATACATCTTTGTGGTATTCATCCTGTCCGTATTTCTGACATTCTAAAACAAACATTGGTAGACAGGGTTAAATGTACTCTTGATACTATATTTGAGAGAAGCTCCCCTAACGGCAAGCAGGCGCCTATACATATCCTAATTTCTACAAAGATTTGTCAGCTTATCAAATGTAGTGCATTACCTATCTTTAGATACTGCCAAGTCAAAGCTGCAAACATTCCTGAAGCTCCAAGTAAAAAGAAAAACACACCTCAATTCCCCCGATACGATATTTAAGTTAACAACTAGGCTTAGCTTGCTGTGGGTTATTCAAACTTTTAATCAACCTACAGCAGAGGGAAAACTGAAGATCTCTTTTGGTGATGAAAGCAAACTCTCACTTCTCGCGGTATCTCGTTCGTGCAGACACGGCATTAAGAACATAAACTCATCAGAATCAAGCTCTGTACGTGTCATTAGCCTCAACCCAAGGGACAGAGAGTAGCCATCGCTAAATGACCTGAACTGTGCGGAGGTATACGAACTCATGGTTGTTTACGTTACCATGGGGACATGGCTAAAGACATTAAGCTACAGTTACTATCATTAAAGATTCCAGCCAAAGTTGTTGTTTGCGCGTGCGCAATGCTTTTAACTGAGTTTCCAAAACCCGCACGTGCAGAGTTTAACTGAATTCTCTTTCCAAGACAATATAATAATACTAAATAATAAGTCTTATTTTGGAATTAATACAATATGGACTCAAGGCAGCCAATGAAATGATGAAAGATGGCCATCGGGGATATATTTTAAAAGTTTAAAAATACTGGGTAATTTATTACAGTTCCTTATTCGTTTATTTCCCTAACGGCGTTTCCATCTAAAACTTATTCTCTTTACTTCACTGCTAGGTAGAGAATTTCATAGAAACTGCTGCCCAGCTTTAACACAAATAAAACCGTCTTAGTCGTTTTCTCGCAATGTTTTCAATGAGACACTTCAATGTTTAAACCTGACCTTTCTGAAGGGTTACAGTTGGTACGTCTGATTTTTGAAGAGGTTTGACTTGGTTTGTTTTGTTTTGAATTTCGCGCAAAGCTACACGAGGGCTATCTGCGCTAGCCGTCCGTAATTTAGCAGTGTCAGACTAGAGCAGTGGTTCTTAACCTTTTTCAGTGTTTGCACCCCTTTCAAATCAGTAATCATTTCTCGCACCCCCTGGAAACTTAAATATAAAAAAAGCTAAAAATATAAAGCATACTCTTATGTAAAAATATAGATTTGCTTTAATTATTCATGGGCATCCTCGCACCCCTTGGGAATCATCTTCGCACCCCCTAGGGGTGCAGGCACCAGTTAAGAACCCTGGACTAGAGGGAAGGCAGCTGGTCATCACCAACTCTTGGGCTACTCTTTTACCAAAGAAGAGTGGGATTGATCGTTACATTGCAACGTCCCTACGATTGAAAGGGCGAGCATGTTTGGTGCGATGGGGATTCAAGCGCGACCCTCAGATTACGAGTCGAGTGTCCTAACCACCTGGCCATGCTGGGCCTTTTGTGAAGGATCGCACATGTAAACCTGACCTTTCTGAAGGGTCACAGCTGGTAGGTCTAACCTTTGTGAAGGATCGCATGTGTAAATCTGAACTTTTTTCTGAAGGGTCGCAGCTGGTGGATCTGATATTTGTGAAGGATCGCACGTGTAAGCCTGACATTTCTGAAGGGTCACAGCTGGTAGGTCTAAAGTTGTAACGTTCTTATTACGTTTCAGAACAGTTTTTAGAATTATAATTCAAGTCTTCCTTTTCGAATCGGTTAACAGGTGTAAATGTTTTCTCTTTTTTCAACTTTTATCTTTACAATAACAAAGGTTGCAATTTTCATACAATACTTAGAAAATACTTCATGAAAGGTTATCTTTTCAAATGACCTTTTGAAAAGGTGTGAAACTTTTTATTTAATTATACTAATACTATAAAGTTTAAACTCATATTAAGACACTAATATTAATACTAAGATATTAATATTAAAACTAATACTAATAAATACTACAAATATCGTCTAAAATTGCCTAACTGTTCTAGAATAACGTGACCTTAGAAAAGGCCTAACTGTTCTAGAATAACGTGACCTTAGAAAAGGCCTAACTGTTCTAGAATAACGTGACCTTAGAAAAGGCCTAACTGTTCTAGAATAACGTGACCTTAGAAAAGGTCTAACTGTTCTAGAATAACGTGACCTTAGAAAAGGTCTAACTGTTCTAGAATAACGTGACCTTAGAAAAGGTCTAACTGTTCTAGAATAACGTGACCTTAGAAAAGGCCTAACTGTTCTAGAATAACGTGACCGTAGAAAGGCCTAACTGTTCTAGAATAACGTGACCTTAGAAAAGGTCTAACTGTTCTAGAATAACGTGACCTTAGAAAAGGTCTAACTGTTCTAGAATAACGTGACCTTAGAAAAGGCCTAACTGTTCTAGAATAACGTGACCGTAGAAAAGGCCTAACTGTTCTAGAATAACGTGACCGTAGAAAAGGCCTAACTGTTCTAGAATAACGTGACCTTAGAAAAGGCCTAACTGTTCTAGAATAACGTGACCGTAGAAAAGGCCTAACTGTTCTAGAATAACGTGACCGTAGAAAAGGCCTAACTGTTCTAGAATAACGTGACCGTAGAAAAGGCCTAACTGTTCTAGAATAACGTGACCTTAGAAAAGGTCTAACTGCTCTAGAATAACGTGACCGTAGAAAAGGCCTAACTGTTCTAGAATAACGTGACCGTAGAAAAGGCCTAACTGTTCTAGAATAACGTGACCTTAGAAAAGGCCTAACTGTTCTAGAATAACGTGACCGTAGAAAAGGTCTAACTGTTCTAGAATAACGTGACCTTAGAAAAGGCCTAACTGTTCTAGAATAACGTGACCTTAGATAAGGCCTAACTGTTCTAGAATAACGTGACCTTAGAAAAGAAAGTTTATCATAATAAAACACTAATTTACGTAACAAATTTAAGATAAATATAACAAAACAAAACATGAAACTATAAGATATTAATATCCTAGCAACTATAACTGTCTTTCTACAAAACAAAACATGATGAAATTATAAAGATAGTACCATCCTAGCAACCATAATTGTCTTTCGACAAAACAAAACATGATGAAACTATAAGGTTGTAGTATCCTAGCAACCATAACTTTCATTCGATAAAACAAAACATGATGAAACTATAAAATTGTAGTATCCTAGCAACCATAACTTTCCTTCGATAAAACAAAACATGATGAAACTATAAGGTTGTAGTATCCTAGCAACCATAACTTTCCTTCGACAAAACAAAACATGATGAAACTATAAGGTTGTAGTATCCTAGCAACCATAACTGTCTTTCGACAAAACAAAACATGATGAAACTATAAGGTTGTAGTATCCTAGCAACCATAATTGTCTTTCGACAAAACAAAACATGATGAAACTATAAGGTTGTAGTATCCTAGCAACCATAACTTTCATTCGATAAAACAAAACATGATGAAACTATAAGGTTGTAGTATCCTAGCAACCATAACTTTCCTTCGATAAAACAAAACATGATGAAACTATAAGGTTGTAGTATCCTAGCAACCATAACTTTCATTCGACAAAACAAAACATGATGAAACTATAAGATAGTACCATCCTAGCAACTATAACTGTCTTTCGACAAAACAAAACATGATGAAACTATAAGATAGTACCATCCTAGCAACCATAACTGTCTTTCGACAAAACAAAACATGATGAAACTATAAGGTTGTAGTATCCTAGCAACCATAACTGTCTTTCGACAAAACAAAACATGATGAAACTATAAGGTTGTAGTATCCTAGCAACCATAACTGTCCTTCAACAAAACAAAACATGATGAAACTATAAGGTTGTAGTATCCTAGCAACCATAACTGTCTTTCGACAAAACAAAACATGATGAAACTATAAGGTTGTAGTATCCTAGCAACCATAACTGTCCTTCAACAAAACAAAACATGATGAAACTATAAGGTTGTAGTATCCTAGCAACCATAACTGTCCTTCAACAAAACAAAACATGATGAAACTATAAGGTTGTAGTATCCTAGCAACCATAACTGTCTTTCGACAAAACAAAACATGATGAAACTATAAGGTTGTAGTATCCTAGCAACCATAACTGTCTTTCGACAAAACAAAACATGATGAAACTATAAGGTTGTAGTATCCTAGCAACCATAACTGTCCTTCAACAAAACAAAACATGATGAAACTATAAGGTTGTAGTATCCTAGCAACCATAACTGTCTTTCGACAAAACAAAACATGATGAAACTATAAGGTTGTAGTATCCTAGCAACCATAACTGTCCTTCAACAAAACAAAACATGATGAAACTATAAGGTTGTAGTATCCTAGCAACCATAACTGTCCTTCAACAAAACAAAACATGATGAAACTATAAGGTTGTAGTATCCTAGCAACCATAACTGTCTTTCGACAAAACAAAACATGATGAAACTATAAGGTTGTAGTATCCTAGCAACCATAACTGTCCTTCAACAAAACAAAACATGATGAAACTATAAGGTTGTAGTATCCTAGCAACCATAACTGTCCTTCAACAAAACAAAACATGATGAAACTATAAGGTTGTAGTATCCTAGCAACCATAACTGTCTTTCGACAAAACAAAACATGATGAAACTATAAGGTTGTAGTATCCTAGCAACCATAACTGTCCTTCAACAAAACAAAACATGATGAAACTATAAGGTTGTAGTATCCTAGCAACCATAACTGTCCTTCAACAAAACAAAACATGATGAAACTATAAGGTTGTAGTATCCTAGCAACCATAACTGTCTTTCGACAAAACAAAACATGATGAAACTATAAGGTTGTAGTATCCTAGCAACCATAACTGTCTTTCGACAAAACATGAAACGATACATTTCTATGAGAATATTATCCAAGTAACCAAAATTGTTTTTCGACACTAATATAACATTTTCATCTAACTAAACAACAACCACACGTTCAATTGTCATCGTTTCTTTAAGAACTAAGGAACAGTTTATTAGATAAAAATAAGACACATCAAATAAAAATCGGAAAAGACTAAACTAACGTGTAATTCATATGAGACGCAACAAAGAATTTCATTACATCTCCATAGTCATCACTAGGTGCTCAACACAATTCAACAGTCAGGTTGCTACACATTTAGCACAAAATACTGTTGTAATTACACATATAAATAAAACCTAAGCCACCATCTAAGTATCATTTAGATAGGGGTTATATTGGTGTTCGTAAATATCAGTGTTACGTGAAACAAAATTAATTTCGCTGGTAAGAAAAAATTAAAACATAGAAATTAATCAAATTCGAAATAAATTAAATATTCCAGCAACGTTGATGGACAATTGTAGCTATAAACAAGAAATAATAAAACACGTAATTATTAACAGGAATTGACTGAAAATGTAATTATAGACAAGAAATAATAAAACACGTAATTGTTAACAGGAATTGACTGAAAATGTAATTATAGACAAGAAATAATAACACACGTAATTGTTAACAGGAGTTTACTGAAAAACGTAGTTACAGACAAGAAATAATAAAACACGTAATTATTATCAAAATCTATCAAAGATGCAGTTTCTTATCTATTATTACGTGTGAGACCGTACAGTAAATGTGACTGTTAACAGACTAAAATGGACAATAATTAAGTTGACGTGGTATGGTTATCAGGAGAAAGAAGTGACTATAGAACACTGACAGGAGAAAATGTTGAAAATATAGCGGTTACCTGTAGATATTGAAAATATGAAGAGAACATGAAGTAGTTAACACATTAAAAAGTTGAGGTGGTTAACATGTTAAAACGTGTCAAAAGAGAATGTTTAAAATAGGTAGCTAATAAAAAATATTGACAACAGTGAGCTGTTAATGCAACGGATAACCACAACGATAAAACCAGGAATCCGATACCCGCGGCCCACACAACAGATAACCCAAATGTGGCTTTTCTCTAAGGCAAGCAAAGAAGTTTTTTATACCACTTAATTAAGACTTTGCATGGCCGGGTGGTTATAGCGCTTGACTCGTAATCCGAGGATCGCGGGTTCGAATCCCGGTCGCACCAAACATGCTCGCTCTTTGAGCCGAAGAGGCGTTATAATGTTACAGTCAATCCCACTATTCGTTGGTAAAAGAGTAGCCCAAGAGTTGGCGGTGGGTGGTGATGACTAGCTGCCTTCTCTCTAGCCTTACACTGCTAAGTTAGGGACGGCTAGCGCTTTTAGTCCTCTTGTAGGTTTGCGCAAAATTAATAAAAAACAACATTTATTTGTATATTAAACTAAAATATTCGTTTTTTTATTTGTACATAAGTGTCCTTGATTTCTAGCGGTTCTCTTGTTTCAATACAGAAGAAAGACTTTCCTTAATATCTTCGGTCCTTCTTTTCTTTTCGTATTAATGTTTCGATTTTACATAAAGAATAGAAGACTGAATAATGAATAGCCCAGTTAACAATGATGAAAACAAATTAATTTCTTCACAGTACCGAAAAGTGTTTGTCTACAGACGGCGTAAAACAAATTAAATACAAAAGAGACCAGCTTATCAAAAGCATGAGACGACAAAACAAAAAACACGTGGCTCGAGAGAAAATCAAAACTTTCCAAGCTATTCGATCGAAAATAAGTCTCTGAAACAATCGAGTTGGCGCCTGAGGGAAGACGCCTGATACAGTTTCTAACCTTTCTTCAGCACTTTATTTTGTTTCGTACAAACTCGGTGCCTGTTTGGTAAAGCCTGTTCCAGGCTCGAACGATACAGCGCTGATTCGTCATTTAAATTTTCCACTAGAACTACAGAGGATTGCCAGTATACTTGGTGAATAAGAAGACATAGGAAGCAGTAAACTGTTGGTGTTTGCGACCATTACGTCATCCACTTCATTACTTTCCTATTTCCATGCAAATGAAGTCGACCGTTTAAGTTGGAAGAACGACATTCAGATACAGCTGACTGCTGAACAGATAACAAGAACTGATACATGGGCCGTAACTTTCGAGACTCCAAAACATTTCCTATCGAAAAAGTAACTCCTCTCCGTAACAATACCAAGCCTTCGAATTTAAAATAGTGCCTGAACGTAATGGGCTTTCGGTTTGCAACGATGAACACTAGCGGATTTTATGTCCATCGTTTCAGTAATTATGTCCGTTCACTGGATATCCGTAAGACGACTACAAAGCGCAACACGTCGTACTTATTAAGATTTAAAACCATTAAAGCAGAATTTAAAAAATACACCTTAACTACTGGTCCATCGACGAACATATTCCCGATAGAATGAAAGTTAAATATACTGAAAAATTATTTTTAAAAAATATGACTATTTTTAAACATCAGATGAGCAAAATATATATATCGTGCGTTATGAGTGCAACAGTTAGTATCTGTTGGAATACCTTTGTTTACAATACTACAAACACCTTCATGAATGCAATTAGTATCTGTTGGAATACCTCTGTTAACAATACTACGAAAACCTTAATGAGTGTAACAATTGGCATTTGTTGGAATACCTTTGTTTACAATACTACAAAAACTGTTATGAATGAAATTAGCATCTGTTGGAATACCTTTGTTTACAATACTACGAAAACCTTAATGAGTGTAACAATTGGCATCTGTTGGAATACCTCTGTTTACAATACTACTAAAACCGTTATGAGTGCAACAATTAGTATCTGTTGGAATACCTCTGTTTACAATACTACTAAAACCGTTATGAGTGCAACAATTAGTATCTGTTGGAATACCTCTGTTTACAATACTACTAAAACCGTTATGAGTGCAACAATTAGTATCTGTTGGAATACCTCTGTTTACAATACTACTAAAACCGTTATGAGTGCAACAATTAGTATCTGTTGGAATACCTCTGTTTACAATACTACTAAGCCGATATGAGTGCAACAATTAGTATCTGTTGGAATACCTCTGTTTACAATACTACTAAAACCGTTATGAGTGCAACAATTAGTATCTGTTGGAATACCTCTGTTTACAATACTACTAAAACCGTTATGAGTGCAACAATTAGTATCTGTTGGAATACCTCTGTTTACAATACTACTAAAACCGTTATGAGTGCAACAATTAGTATCTGTTGGAATACCTCTGTTTACAATACTACTAAGCCGATATGAGTGCAACAATTAGTATCTGTTGGAATACCTCTGTTTACAATACTACTAAAACCGTTATGAGTGCAACAATTAGTATCTGTTGGAATACCTCTGTTTACAATACTACTAAAACCGTTATGAGTGCAACAATTAGTATCTGTTGGAATACCTCTGTTTACAATACTACTAAAACCGTTATGAGTGCAACAATTAGTAGCTGTTGGAATACCTCTGTTTACAATACTACTAAAACCGTTATGAGTGCAACAATTAGTATCTGTTGGAATACCTCTGTTTACAATACTACTAAGCCGATATGAGTGCAACAATTAGTATCTGTTGGAATACCTCTGTTTACAATACTACTAAAACCGTTATGAGTGCAACAATTAGTATCTGTTGGAATACCTCTGTTTACAATACTACTAAAACCGTTATGAGTGCAACAATTAGTACATGTTGGAATACCTCTGTTTACAATACTACTAAGCCGATATGAGTGCAACAATTAGTATCTGTTGGAATACCTCTGTTTACAATACTACTAAAACCGTTATGAGTGCAACAATTAGTACATGTTGGAATACCTCTGTTTACAATACTACTAAAACCGTTATGAGTGCAACAATTAGTATCTGTTGGAATACCTCTGTTTACAATACTACTAAAACCGTTATGAGTGCAACAATTAGTATCTGTTGGAATACCTCTGTTTACAATACTACTAAGCCGATATGAGTGCAACAATTAGTATCTGTTGGAATACCTCTGTTTACAATACTACTAAAACCGTTATGAGTGCAACAATTAGTATCTGTTGGAATACCTCTGTTTACAATACTACTAAAACCGTTATGAGTGCAACAATTAGTATCTGTTGGAATACCTCTGTTTACAATACTACTAAGCCGATATGAGTGCAACAATTAGTATCTGTTGGAATACCTCTGTTTACAATACTACTAAAACCGTTATGAGTGCAACAATTAGTATCTGTTGGAATACCTCTGTTTACAATACTACTAAGCCGATATGAGTGCAACAATTAGTATCTGTTGGAATACCTCTGTTTACAATACTACTAAGCCGATATGAGTGCAACAATTAGTATCTGTTGGAATACCTCTGTTTACAATACTACTAAAACCGTTATGAGTGCAACAATTGGTACATGTTGGAATACCTCTGTTTACAATACTACTAAAACCGTTATGAGTGCAACAATTAGTATCTGTTGGAATACCTCTGTTTACAATACTACTAAAACCGTTATGAGTGCAACAATTAGTATCTGTTGGAATACCTCTGTTTACAATACTACTAAGCCGATATGAGTGCAACAATTAGTATCTGTTGGAATACCTCTGTTTACAGAACTAATAAAACCGTTATGAGTGCAACAATTAGTACATGTTGGAATACCTCTGTTTACAATACTACTAAAACCGTTATGAGTGCAACAATTAGTACATGTTGGAATACCTCTGTTTACAATACTACTAAAACCGTTATGAGTGCAACAATTAGTATCTGTTGGAATACCTCTGTTTACAATACTACTAAAACCGTTATGAGTGCAACAATTAGTATCTGTTGGAATACCTCTGTTTACAATACTACTAAGCCGATATGAGTGCAACAATTAGTATCTGTTGGAATACCTCTGTTTACAATACTACTAAAACCGTTATGAGTGCAACAATTAGTATCTGTTGGAATACCTCTGTTTACAATACTACTAAAACCGTTATGAGTGCAACAATTAGTATCTGTTGGAATACCTCTGTTTACAATACTACTAAAACCGTTATGAGTGCAACAATTAGTACATGTTGGAATACCTCTGTTTACAATACTACTAAAACCGTTATGAGTGCAACAATTAGTATCTGTTGGAATACCTCTGTTTACAATACTACTAAGCCGATATGAGTGCAACAATTAGTATCTGTTGAAATACCTCTGTTTACAATACTACTAAAACCGTTATGAGTGCAACAATTAGTATCTGTTGGAATACCTCTGTTTACAATACTACTAAAACCGTTATGAGTGCAACAATTAGTATCTGTTGGAATACCTCTGTTTACAATACTACTAAAACCGTTATGAGTGCAACAATTAGTACATGTTGGAATACCTCTGTTTACAATACTACTAAAACCGTTATGAGTGCAACAGTTAGTATCCCTCTGTTTACAATACTACTAAGCCGATATGAGTGCAACAATTAGTATCTGTTGGAATACCTCTGTTTACAATACTACTAAAACCGTTATGAGTGCAACAATTGGCATCTGTTGGAATACCTCTGTTTACAATACTACTAAAACCGTTATGAGTGCAACAATTGGCATCTGTTGGAATACCTCTGTTTACAATACTACTAAACCGATATGAGTGCAACAATTAGTATCTGTTGGAATACCTCTGTTTACAATACTACTAAAACCGTTATGAGTGCAACAATTAGTATCTGTTGGAATACCTCTGTTTACAATACTACTAAACCGATATGAGTGCAACAATTAGTATCTGTTGGAATACCTCTGTTTACAATACTACTAAAACCGTTATGAGTGCAACAATTAGTATCTGTTGGAATACCTCTGTTTACAATACTACTAAGCCGATATGAGTGCAACAATTAGTATCTGTTGGAATACCTCTGTTTACAATACTACTAAACCGATATGAGTGCAACAATTAGTACATGTTGGAATACCTCTGTTTACAATACTACTAAACCGTTATGAGTGCAACAATTAGTATCTGTTGGAATACCTCTGTTTACAATACTACTAAACCGATATGAGTGCAACAATTAGTACATGTTGGAATACCTCTGTTTACAATACTACTAAACCGTTATGAGTGCAACAATTAGTATCTGTTGGAATACCTCTGTTTACAATACTACTAAAACCGTTATGAGTGCAACAATTAGTATCTGTTGGAATACCTCTGTTTACAATACTACTAAAACCGTTATGAGTGCCACAATTAGTACATGTTGGAATACCTCTGTTTACAATACTACTAAAACCGTTATGAGTGCAACAATTAGTACATGTTGGAATACCTCTGTTTACAATACTACTAAAACCGTTATGAGTGCAACAATTAGTACATGTTGGAATACCTCTGTTTACAATACTACTAAAACCGTTATGAGTGCAACAATTAGTACATGTTGGAATACCTCTGTTTACAATACTACTAAAACCGTTATGCGTGCAACAATTAGTACATGTTGGAATACCTCTGTTTACAATACTACTAAAACCGTTATGAGTGCAACAGTTAGTATCCCTCTGTTTACAATACTACAAAATTATTTTTAATCCAATAGTTTAACAACCACATAAACTTATTCAATACAATATTTATATTTTATTATTAGAGTATTTACTAAATAAATGTGATTGATTATACTTCTAATAGTTCGTTGTGAGGTAATAGAAACGGTGCTGAAATCAAATCAATAGAATCCATAATTTGTAAGACGTTTCGCATGACGTTCTATCTTTTCAAATGGACATGTTTGTTACTTCGACGTTTTACCATGAGCCATCAATATTAGTTTAATCATTGATAATTTGTTTATTTGTTTCAGGTAAAAGCCACACTGGTAAAGGTAACCTCGATTTCAGCACTGTAAGTCTCTAAACACACCGCTTCCCCACCGGCGTACTTATCAAGTATGTGTATTTTGTAATAGCAAAGCTACGTCGTGTTATCTACTGTGTCCATCGAGGGGAACTGAACCCCTTATTTTAGCGTGGTAAGTCCGAAAACGTACCTCTGTCGCCCCCTAGTTAGTCCACGTCTGCGGACTAACACCACTAGAAACAGGGTTTCGATACCCGTGATACGCAGAACACAAATAGCCCATTGTGTAGCTTTGTGCTTGATTTCAAACAAACAAACTCACCGCTGTCCAGTATGGAAGTGAACTCCATGGTGAATCTGACAAACATATTATTTAGTTAGAGACAACTTTCTTAATAAGTTGAGTTACACAAGTAATGTGTTTGAACGTTAGAAGACTCTTGTAAAATCTGCGCATGGCATGTTATTGACCAACACAGATAGTTAATCTGGTTAGGGTCGTTAATTATTTTGTTATATTTAAGTATTGATTATCCTTTCTCGTGACTTAACTGTTGAGGAAGTCAACTGATTATTCTGTAAGAAAGTCGAGGGTTAGATCCCTCAGACTCTTTCTGACAAACGTATTTATTCTTGAAATAAAGTTAACGGTAGAATCAAACTGATAATTATATGAAATGAAGCGATTAGATGTTATCTTTACGTTAAACAGGTTGATACTCAAAGTTTACTTGTATATATCTCTTGGTCAAAGCTTCACGAGAGCTATCTGCGCTAGCCATCCCTAATTTAGCAGTGTAAGACCAGAGGGAAGGCAGCTGGTCATCATCACTCACCTCCAACTCTTGGGCTACTCTTTTACCAACGAATAGTGCGATTGACCGTCACATTATAACGCCCCCACGGCTGAAATGGAGAGCATTTTTAGTGCGACCGGGATTCGAACCCCCGACCCTCCGATTACGAGTTGAACGCCTTGACCCACCTGGCCGTGTCGGGCCTAACTAGGGTTGAGCCGTCATTCCTATAACGTTCTTACGATCCCAAAGTGCATAAGGCGATTTTGTTTTTGCGACCCACGGAACCTCGGCCCCAGTCCAGAATGGAATTGGGTCCAGATTCTCTTTCTACAGAATCTTTCACCAACCTCTCTCATTGATGTATACATGAGTACAGAATTATGGTAACCTCTACAGACAGTACCACTCATTTCAACTCATAGAGTGCAACAAGCGTATCAAGAATCTGGTTCTGTATACGATATTTTTTTCTGGTGTATCCTTATTGACAAGAATATATTGAGTGTCTTGTAGCGCCTATTGTAACGGTTTTCCATTAATGTATTTGTTACACGACAGGATTTACTCAAATATACATCCATACACTTGGTACTACTGAGATGTACATCCATACACTTGGTACTACTGAGATGTACATCCATACACTTGGTACTATTGAGATATACATCCATACACTTGGTACTACTCAGATATACATCCATACACTTGGTACTACTCAGATATACATCCACACACTTGGTACTACACAGATGGACATCCATACACTTGGTACTATTGAGATATACATCTATACAATTGGTAATACTCAGATGTACATCCATACACTTGGTACTACTGAGATATACATCCATACACTTGGTACTATTGAGATATACATCCATACACTTGGTACTATTGAGATATACATCCATACACTTGGTACTACACAGATGTGCATCCATACACTTGGTACTACTCAGATATACATCCATACACTTGGTACTACTCAGATATACATCCATACACTTGGTACTACTGAGATGTACATCCATACACTTGGTACTACTCAGATATACATCCATACACTTGGTACTACTCAGATGTACATCTATACACTTGGTACTACTGAGATATACATCCATACACTTGGTACTACTCAGATGTACATCTATACACTTGGTACTGCTCAGATGTACATCCATACACTTGGTACTACTCAGATGTACATCTATACACTTGGTACTGCTCAGATATACATCCATACACTTGGTACTACTCAGATATACATCCATACACTTGGTACTACTCAGATGTACATCCATACACTTGGTACTACTCAGATATACATCCATACACTTGGTACTACACAGATGTACATCCATACACTTGGTACTACTCAGATATACATCTATACACTTGGTACTACTCAGATATACATCCACACACTTGGTACTACTCAGATGTACATCCATACACTTGGTACTGCTCAGATGTACATCCATACATTATATATAACGTGCTTAACCAATTACAAAATCTTTCTGTTTCCAACCTTACGTCAGGATTTATTAATTTGTACACAAACAAACGTGCGTAACTACAGTTATGATAAATGTCTTGATTAAGAATATTACTGTAATTTGATCAAATGTAATTCTTAACACGATTTGTGTTTCTTTTAAATTTTGCACAAAGCTACACGAGGGCTATCTCCGCTAGCCTTCCCTAATTTAGTAGGGAAAGACTAGAGGGAAGGCAGCTAACTCTTGGGCTACTCTTTTACAAACAAATAACGTGGGATCGACCTATAACGTTATAACACCACCACAGTTGAGAAATCGAGCATATTCGGTGTAGCAAGGATTCGAGCCCGTGGCCCTCAGATTACGAGTCAAACGCCACCTGACCACCTGGCCAACTTTGAACAGTTTAACCTTCATCAGAATCATCCAGATGAAAACTTCGCATTTTATCTTGTGATGAAGAAGTATCTTCCTTTCTAAAGCAATTATTCAGGGATGATCATGGTGATCACAAGAATATATTAAGGTTCTTGTTCCAACATGGTGACTTATTGAGGTTCTTCTTCCACCATGGTGACTTATACAGGTTCTTCTTCCACCATGGTGACTTATACAGGTTCTCGTTCCACCATGGTGACTTATACAGGTTCTCGTTCCACCATGGTGACTTATTCAGGTTCTCGTTCCACCATGGTGACTTATTCAGCTTCTTCTTCCACCATGGTGACTTATTCAGCTTCTTGTTCCACCATGATGACTTCGTTTATTCTAATTCAGATAGAATGTCGAATTATATAACGAATACCTCGTTCTTGGTTGTCATTAATTAGAAGCCTACAAAGAGTTTTCAGTTGTCACATATTTAACTGCTTTTCAGTTTTGTTTGCTTGATTAAAATTAAACACAAGCCTACATAATGGGTTGTCTATGCTGTCCGCCACAGGTATCGAAACCCGATTTTAAAGCGTCGTAAGCCTGCACACTTATAAATGGGTTACAAGGGAGGGGCAACAGCTTGGGACACACACATTCAACAGCCAGTTCAAACTAATACAGTCCACTCATTCACTCATTTCAACAGCCACTTCAAACTAATACAGTCCATACATTCACTCATTTCAACAGCCTCTTCAAACTAATACAGTCCACCCATTTCAACAGCCACTTCAAACTAATACAGTCTACACATTCACTCATTTCAACAGCCACTTCAAACTAATACAGTCTACACATTCACTCATTTCAACAGCCACTTCAAACTAATACCGTCCACACATTCAGTCATTTCAACAGCCACTTCAAACTAATACAGTCCACCCATTCACTCATTTCAACAGCCACTTCAAACTAATACAGTCCACCCATTTCAACAGCCACTTCAAACTAATACAGTCCGCACATTCACTCATTTAAACAGCCTCTTCAAACTAATACAGTCCGCACATTCACTCATTTCAACAGCCACTTCAAACTAAAACAGTCTACACATTCACTCATTTCAACAGCCACTTCAAACTAATACAGTCCACCCATTTCAACAGCCACTTCAAACTAATACAGTCCGCACATTCACTCATTTAAACAGCCTCTTCAAACTAATACAGTCCGCACATTCACTCATTTCAACAGCCACTTCAAACTAAAACAGTCTACACATTCACTCATTTCAACAGCCACTTCAAACTAATACAGTCTACACATTCACTCATTTCAACAGCCACTTCAAACTAATACAGTCCACACATTCACTCATTTCAACAGCCACTCAAACTAATACAGTCCACACATTCACTCATTTCAACAGCCACTCAAACTAATACAGTCCACACATTCACTCATTTCAACAGCCACTCAAACTAATACAGTCCACACATTCACTCATTTCAACAGCCACTCAAACTAATAGTCCACACATTCACTCATTTCAACAGCCACTTCAAACTAATATCGTCCACACATTCACTCATTTAAACAGTCAACTCCAACTAATACAGTCCGCACATTCACTCATTTCAACAGCCACTTCAAACTAATACAGTCCGCACATTCACTCATTTCAGCAGCCACTTCAGGCTAATACAGTCCACACATTCACTCATTTCAACAGCCACTCAAACTAATACAGTCCACACATTCACTCATTTCAACAGCCACTTCAAACTAATATCGTCCACACATTCACTCATTTAAACAGCCAACTCCAACTAATACAGTCCGCACATTCACTCATTTCAACAGCCACTTCAAACTAATGCAGTCCACACATTCACTCATTTCAACAGCCACTTCAAACTAATGCAGTCTGCACATTCACTCATTTCAACAGCCACTCAAACTAATGCAGTCCGCACATTCACTCATTTCAACAGCCACTTCAAACTAATACAGTCCACACATTCACTCATTTCAACAGCCACTTCAAACTAATACAGTCCACACATTCACTCATTTCAACAGCCACTTCAAACTGATACAGTCCACACATTCACTCATTTCAACAGCCACTTCAACCTAATACAGTCCACACATTCACTCATTTAAACAGCCACTTCAAACTAATACAGTCCACACATTCACTCATTTCAACAGCCACTTCAAACTAATACAGTCCACACATTCACTCATTTCAACAGCCACTTCAAACTAATACAGTCCACACATTCACTCATTTAAACAGCCACTCAACTAATACAGTCCGCACATTCACTCATTTCAACAGCCACTTCAAACTAATACAGTCCACACATTCACTCATTTCAACAGCCACTTCAAACTAATACAGTCCACACATTCACTCATTTAAACAGCCACTTCAAACTAATACAGTCCACACATTCACTCATTTAAACAACCACTTCAAACTAATACAGTCCACACATTCACTCATTTAAACAGCCTCTTCAAACTAATACAGTCCACACATTCACTCAGTTCAACAGCCACTTCAAACTAATACAGTCTACACATTCACTCAGTTCAACAGCCACTTCAAACTAATACAGTCTACACATTCACTCATTTCAAAAGCCACCTTAAACTAATACCGTCCACACATTCACTCATTTCAACAGCCACTTCAAACTAATACCGTCCACACATTCACTCATTTCAACAGCCAGTTCAAACTAATAAAGTCCGAATATTGTCTCACAAGAAAGACGGAATGCTAATTGAAATTTCCATTAGTGCGTGGTACCTCACATCTGATAAGCGATGTGCTTCATTATTGGAGTATCCAGATCAAAAGACACTGAATGTAACTGTGGCATCTATTATCTATCTCGTGTTCAACTTGAACGTAATAAGGACAACGACTACACGCATATTAAATGTGACAATATTAAAACCTTCGTGCCCAGTAGCTATGTCGAGTTCTATTGCAGTGAACGGACAATTTCCCTAATTTCCATATGAATTGTTTGAATAGCAAACGCTGTCCTTTTAACTACAAATCCTATTCATACAACGTTAAAACTTATGTTTTTTCACGTCGGTTGCTGTTGTTGTTTCTATCTAAACGTGCAGCATCCAACAATCCATAATTTCATACGGAAAGGACATTATATTCTGGTGAAATTCATTTCACTAAATGTGGATTTATAATTCTTCTCAAGAGAAATATGTAAGTATAAATAAGATTTATGGATATCTACCCCTCGCTACACGCTTTCAAACAGCCAGACAAGAATAGTTCTCACACGTATTTAGTACGGGTTTCGAGCGTATATATGATATAAAGTGCATGGACTCTAATAATAATAAAATACAGACCTTGTGATGTACTCAACGAGGCTAATAGGATTCCGAATGGGTTAGTTCATTCGTGCAAAAAATACGTTTGTGTTGCAGACCACACAAAATAAATCACCAGAGGGAGTAAAAAAATTCGTCTTATGTAATTGAATACAAGTATTTTTTTTTTTTGCGCTGAAAGCTTGAAGAAATTGATTTACAAAACACGGAATCACTGTTGGACAACTATAAATATATCGATTAAACTCGTGAAACCAGTGGAAATAATGGACAAACTTTTTATCTTCTCATGAAAAGTCGAGTATGTTATATTAAAACGACTTTGATTTTCAAATTACCAAGAAACGTGAAAACTACAGCTTATTATATAGTCACAGTGGAACAGAATGTATAAGAACTACATCTTAACACTATTCGAGGTTTGCAGGCAGTGTGATGACACCTGAAATTGATCACTTTGGGGAAGGTTATGTAACAATCTCTTCCAGTGAACTCAGATCATAAAAGTGTGTTCTGATGGAGGTAGAATTTCCAAAAAGGGCATACCGGCTGTACATTGTGTCACTGGAAAACAAAGTACTACGGATAAACCTGGGGCACCAGGACCATTAAGAAAGAAACTTGCAATAAGTCGTATCTCCGCCGTGCTAATAAAAGTGTGGCTTCTTGTGCCACAGGCTATAGTACGCAGTATAACAGATAAGGATCTCTTCCTTTGGAAAAGCTGCACAAGCAATGTCTACAAAAGTTGCTTCCATGACGTACCCGCGCAACCGTTGTGTGACTCAAGCAACTGGAGAATGAAATTATATTCATACCACTCTTTACGAAGAGACAAACGTCAAGTGGTAAAAAGCAGCGCTTAAAATTTCCGTAATACAGGAACTATTGAAATCCTAGTCCTCGTACACCAGATGGCTTATTGAAAGCAAGCAGAGAGAAGGCACGTGCTTTGTACATGACATTCTTACGACAGAGCATTTAGCAATGAAAGTATATTGTGTTTACAAACTCTGAAAAAAACAATAAAAAAAAACTCGTATGGTGTGACTTATGAATATCATATGCCACAGTTAGGCATAACAGTGACTATTTTAAACAAATCCATATTTAAAAAAAATAATAATAACTTCCTTCTTTTCCAAATAGACAGAAAATATTCCAACACATAGAAACTCAGAACTGATTAAACAAGTAAAAGTTTTGAAATATTTTTTCACTGTTTTTTTAATCTATAATTTGTAACGCTGCATTAGGCCTTTAACCATACTCTATTGACTTAAGTTGTTGGAATGACACTTGTACATTTAAAATAAGTGACACAGGAGCCTGTGGCTATTTTACCAAATTAATTTATTACCTACCCTCCTGCCCGGTCAGAGGAAAGGGTTTTTTTTTTTTTTTATGCGTCTGTGTATCTGTCTGTTTATATTTGTACAAGTTAACTCGAAAATATTTCTCACTGATGTTCATCAAATTTGATACAAAATACAGTGCACGCCCTAGAGGCAAATGAATAACATTTGGTGAATGCTACATCAAAGGTCAAGGTCACACTGAAGATCAACCACTTTCGTTGTAATTAGGATTTTGAAAAATTGTCAGAAGTCGACAATTATTTGAAAGAGACAGTATTTATATCTCCACTCTTATCTGTGTCAGTTGCGAACACAGAACACCGAGTTTTGTTTAGCGTCTGAGCCACCAGGGACAACGCTTTAATATATGTTAATATATTAACATGTTTTTAAAAATTTGATTTGAGTTACCATTAAATGGCTTTAAAAATCGATCAGTATTAGGTTTCTCACACAAAGAGATCATTTTTGACACTTTCTTCTCTATATATTATTAAAAAACGAAAAAGGTATAATTATGAAAATAAACGAATCGTTGACAGTAATACAATACGACCCGACGAATTTGTACCCCGAAAGTCGAGTTTTTCTGCACCCGTTTTCACTGAAATGGATTTATAAAACACGTGCATTACACAGGCTTTGTTTTAGTTGTCCAAACTATCTATCTGTAGTGATTCATTTTACTAATAAACCACACGGCTATGCAGATGATAAATTACATGTCCTACCTCATTAGTATGGCCACCAACTGTTGCTGGTTGTGGAATATAGAACTGACTAGAGAGCTATCTCGACCGTGGAGATAGAATATTAACAACGCCATGTTGGCAATACACACACGACATTCATAATATATAATTATATCTAAGTGTTCGCTGCAGCCACATACAACAGCACAGTCCTACAATACCAACTTGTATTTTAAAGCAGACAGATTATAATTGCGTTGTTTTGAATAATTGTTGCTAGGTGACAGTGGCAGCATACTTAACAACGGGAAGGAGCGAAGTGTAGGCTTTTGTTGCTAAGAGAGTACAAATGAGAAATATTTGATGGATTACTTCGGGTGTAATAATTCTGCGCCATCTTGACAAGAGGAAAACAGATGATTGGATTAACAGATAAATATAGATGGAGAGAGGTAACTAAGTTAATAAAAACCAAAAGAAACACAGACAGGGCGATTATACAGCCAAGTAAACAGACGGACACCCCAGATCTTCACCATAACTGTATACAGGTAACGTACATGTCTAGAAAATCATTTATTTAAACTATCAACAATTTCACGCGATAGAACTGACCACACGTAAAAAAACATCTCAATTCGGATCATCTTGAGCGTATGGACATCAGCAGGTGTATTGGGGTCAGCGAATAAGATAAAAATGTGTATATTGTGGTATACTATTAAAATTGTTTATTTAAGCAACATCTTATTGTTTGAATTGTGCAAGATACAAAAAGTTACTTAAAGAAAGCATAGTGAAAAGTCCAACACTAATGGTTACGCTAATAAATATAGCGTTAAATGCACCAAAATTCCATGCGCTCTAGTGAAATGTGACGCAGAGATATTCTAAATTTGACATATTTTAAACTATCAGTAGGTTTTATTACAAACAAATACGGTTGAAAAGCGAGATCTACGTAAGTGAATACAGATGTACAGGTAAACATGTAAACAAATGGATAGACAGATTGGTTAAGTCGCATACTTTTAATATTTTTCTCTATATTAAATGTTATACGCACGTGAAACTAAACACGTGAAATATTTACCGACACAAACTGCAGTACACGGTTCTTGTAATAAGACAAGCAATGCCACCTAGTGAATGTCGCTCAGCATTCCAATGTAAGTGGGACCACGTCTCACAGTAGACATGATTTTCAGATACAGTATTAGACATTTCACTTACTGGGGCCCGAAGTAAACTAAACAAAAGAAACATTAATAGCAGAAGGTTTATTTTTATTTTCTTTTTGCTCTTATATTTTCGTCTGTTGGTTTAGCGTCGTGTTTCTTAATACCAGTATTTCATTATTCCAACATACTTACACATTTGTTTCACTAATCTGTCTCTCTGTTTTTATTAATGTTTTTCTATCAGCATTTTACACATTACCCTAGACTGCAGCGAGACACGTCCTCTTATGTCTCTTCTATCTTCATTGTTATATCTTGCCTTCTTCTATCTTCTCTCACTCCTCTCTTATTCTCCTACTGTCGTATCTTGTCTTCAGTAATCTACCCATCCTCTCTACGACTTTTTTTTTATCATTTTTCTTTCTGTCTGTTTCGACATGTTAATCGAATATTTCTGTAAGAACCGACTATACATTCATTCCTCTTTCGTGATCGCGTCAATTTCTGCGAAGCTTTTGTTTCTGTGGTAACAGACAGAGAAACTTACTGTGATAACAATAAAAACTACGTTATCACACATGGTAGGTGTAATATTAAAAACATGACATGTTTGTTCGGGCGTTTAATTGGAATATTCAAGAGCCAATGAACTTTCTTATTGGAGTGACCAACAAGTGGACTTGCCACTCCAGATATTTCTTCTTTCGTGTCCATTTTTATATAGGGGTGATCCGGCAATGGATAGCGCTGATTTCACTCCCTGATCAGCTTCGTCTAATTCATTGGGGCTCCGCGGTAGGGAAGCAGTGAGCTGTGAACTCAGAAGGTTACGATTCTAGGTTAGAAACTTCGTAATTACTTCTCCGTTTCGTAAAACGGCTTGATATCGTCTGGTGGGAACTGGACTTGCAATTGAAGGTTGCGGGTTAGGATCACGTTTCTCAGCCGGGAGAAAACTTTATTATGTGACAGTCAATCCCACTATTCGTTCGTAAAGAGTTGACGGTAGATGATGACATCAAATACCTTTGCTGACAAACTTGCCAAGGAGCATCAGACGAACATATTATAATTATTGCTCTATAAATTATATATTTTGTTAATAATGAACAATATATTTCAGTTGTATGATATTATGGTGTAACGGATGCCATCTTCCACGTGAGAAAAGGCCACTATCATAAAGTTTTAGTTTTCTTTTTCTAAAGCTTAGCAGTATTAACGATTATGTTAATGGTATTACCGCTGTTTTAGCAAAGACACACTAGAGCGAAAGTAAGTTAATCAACAGAACTCGTAGCTAACCCTTGAGCTGCTCTTCACTAACGAATAGAAGGTTTGTTTGTTTGGTTTGGTTTTGCATTTCGCGTAAAGCTACTCGAGGGCAATCTACGCTAACCGTCCCTAATTTGGCAGTGTAAAACTAGCGGGAAGGCGGCTAGTCATCATCACCCACCGCCAACTCTTGGACTACTCTTTTAGCAGCTAATAGTAGGATTGGCCGTCACATTATAACGCCCCCCATGGCTGAAATGGCGATCATGTTTGGTGCGACGGGGATTCAAACCCGCGACCCTCAGATAACGAGTCGAGTGTCTTGATTACCTGGCCATGCCGGGCCACGAATAGAAGAATTGACCGTCACATTATAACGTCCTCAATGCTGAAAGATCGGGCAAGGTCCGTGACGGGGATTTGAACAGCGACCCTCAGATCATGAGTCCAGTTCCCCTTAGCCAGGTTTCATGTTAGAGCAAGACAGCCTCTTTTATCTCTGAGAAGAAACATAAAGAGATAGAGACAAAACCTTCCTCTGAGTAACTATTAGATTGGTGAGGATACTTAGGGTTACAAAACATATTGCAGAGAAAAACGAAAAATCTCCCCTGCTCAAGAAAAACATATCTGAATATCAAATACTCTCAGTTGATCGCTCTAAATACTGAGTAAATATTCGCTACCATGTGTGAGATCCTACAAGCTAATAACTAAACCTCATAAATTACTTTTATTGTGAGACATGTTAAAAATGTACTGTCATAAGCAATGCGCTTCAACAACAAAAGAGCGGATATTGGTTCAGATGTTGTTATGCCGGTCTGCGGATGAGAAGGTCCAAAGTTCGACCCCATGATATGCTGATGACACGCTCCGCAATTCAGATTTGTGCATACTAAAAAACGACAGTCAATGTCGTTATTAATTTAAAAGTGGCCATGTAGACGGCAGTATCTATCGTTTCTTTGCTCAACAGTTGTAAATTAGGAATGATGGCCCGAGCCTTGGGTTCTCTGACCTGGTGATTTAGCCTATAAATCGCATAAAGCGCCGTAGAGATGAAAAATACACGACTCGCAAGTTCGAATCCCCGTTACACTAAACATGCTCGCCCTTTTAACCATGGGGGCATTATAATGGGACGGCCAGTCCCACTATTCCTAAAAGAGTAGCCCAAAAATTGGTTGTGGGTGGTTAAGACTAGTTGTCTTACCCTAGTCTTATACTGTTAAATTAGAGACGGCTACCACAGATAGCCCTTGTGTAGGTGTGGCGAAATTCAAAGACCAGAACCAAACCAAAGCCAATCAACAATAAATATTAGTCCGAAAATAAAACAAATCCAGAATTTAATCTGGTTATTCCAAAACAATTAATTTTTCTGTTAAGACGCACGTGTGGTGATCGGAAAGGTTATTTTTGAATAAAGAAAACAGATCATTTGGTAAACATGAATTATTCAAGGAATGCCCTAAAAACATGGTAGTAATATGTACAATAAAACTGTTGATATATTCCAGCATGCTTAACCTGTTCAGTGCCGTAGACGAGATAACTCGTCCACGCCGATCGGTAACATAGTGCCACGGACGAGTCAATTCGTTCTCAATAATACCTAACTTCAACGCTAGATGTCAGCCCCATACACGCATTTGACCTACATACAAATTGTTTCACTTTCGATCCAAAATGGCGTCACGAAAAAAGTTACAAAATGAAGAAGCATCAGAATTGTATTGTAGCAATACTTGAAATACTTGGCAGTCAACAGGTTAAAAGAAAAATACATCATTGACTAGTAATTCTAAACCAACTATATTTTAATTTTATCAAGATACGTTTGATATAAGTGTCCGCCTATCCGTACCATATATAATATGTTTACCAGTCCATCCACCTGTCGGTCAATTGTTTACATACTGTTCTATATTTTAGTTAATCAATGGTTTGATCAATATTGTTTATTTTCTATCATTATTCCATTTAATTCAACCAAACCTGCTATTCTGTCCATCTACTTTACCACACTTTCATTGCCCAACTATATTCTATCAATCCATCTACCCCTGATATTTCGTGTATTATTTAATGATCTATACTTATTTCTAATATGTTGATAGTAACACGTCTGATCATATGTTTACAAGTACGTGAGAGATGTAGTGTTAGGCATATTTCACGTTCCGTACGAATAGACGTTTCTTTTTTCTTCAAACAGCCACTGTTAAAGGTTTATCTGAAAACAAGAGTAACTCGTATTAACATGCCCAAAAACTAGTAAAAATCTCGTATATCTGTTTTTTTTAAATTAATCAATATATTTGTAACGGTAATTTATTCTGATGGTGGTGGATTTACGTGCACAGACGTAAACAACAGGCAATATCTACGTGAGAAGTTTCAGGTTTTTCATCTCCTACGTGTGTTCGTATCAAGTCGAAGACGGTTCGTATTCATTCCAGATCTAGGGCCCGGCCTGGTCAGGTGGGTTAAAGCGTTCGACTCGTGATCTGAGGGTCGCGGGTTCGAATCCCCGTCGCACCAAACATGCTCACCGTTTCAGCCGTGGGGGCGTTATAATGTCACGGTCAATCCCACTATTCGTTGGTAAAAGAGTAGCCCAAGAGTTGGCGGTGGGTGGTAATTACTAACTGCCTTCCCTCTAGCCTTACACTGCTAAATTAAGGACGGCTAGCGCAGATAGCCCTCGAGTAGCTTTGTGCGAAATTCAAAAACAAACAAACAAACAGAACAGTTCTAATTACAGTTATATACACTGCTTGTTATTAATTGTGCTACTTTGATCTTTTAACTCTTACAAACACACGTTTGATGTTATTCGTCACGACACAACGTAATATGAACGACACGTGCATGTAATAAAAATAACACTGATTACAGACGCATATTTAAATAGACAAATAGACGCGCGAATAAATTGTTACCGGATATTGAGATTAGTTATGTAAATCGAAGGGAAAGACAGAAAGATGGCTAAACAAAGATAGATAGATGGACGGACAAACGGGTAACCAGACAGATAAACAGTTGGACAGACATCACTGAGACAGATACATAGATAGACATATAAATAAGCGCTTGTTGTTTATCGCTTTTTGCTCGCAAGATCTAATATTGTTGTTTTTGTACTCGTGATCGTGTCTGTTTCATATCACGTGATCAATTAACTGCACTCCCTTTACTTAATGTTCCTGCCTAACGCACGACTACAACCTATACGCTCTTCTCTAACAGCATCCACACTCTCAACGAGGCTAGGATAGCAGCTGGAAAACAGAAGCCTTCACAGTCGAAGGTCATTATCACCCAATCACGCTAATGACAGCGGGGAGCTAAGTTCCCCACTGGGGATAACACCCCAGCACAATCTTTAGTATCGCTAATCAGGCAAAAGAAGGACCCAAGCGAGAAAGTCTTCCTTACTAGAATAAATTTCTCTCTTGTTCAAATTTATAATTATTAGCAGATGTAATGTTGTGGCAGTCACACCCTCTCTCTTATAATCAATTTGTTCGCTTGTCTTTCTCCTGCTATTATTTCTCCAGAATAGGCTTATCATACTCCTGTCCATACTTCCTATTTCATAACATATTCCATTATTTTTAACCAGTTACCCAAAATATCTGTTTTATCAGATTCAATAAAGACCCCTCTCTATATATCAATGTCTTAATCCAGCCATTGGCAAATATGGTTTTTTTATTAATACATTTTCTTTAAGATTTTCGAATTTATCTTCTTTAGAAACGAAAAATGTTTTCACACTTCCAGAAACCACATTGTAAGAAATTCACAGCCCTAAAATGTTTTCACACTTACAGAAACCACATTATTAGAAATTCACAGATTCTCTCTTTTTGCGATATTAGTTTTGACAAGTTACTAAAACCTTATATTAAACACGTTACGCTTGAGCATTTCGAAGCTAACTGATGGGTTAGAAACATGTGACCACCCTTCAGTTATTTCAGTGGAAGAGAGACATTACTCCGTATCGTGGCCAGTGGAAGAGAGACATTACTCCGTATAGTGGCCAGTGGAAGAGAGACATTACTCCGTATCGTGGCCAGTGGAAGAGAGACATTACTCCGTATCGTGGCCAGTGGAAGAGAGACATTACTCCGTATCGTGGCCAGTGGAAGAGAGACATTACTCCGTATCGTGGCCAGTGGAAGAGAGACATTACTCCGTATCGTGGCCAGTGGAAGAGAGACATTACTCCGTATCGTGGCCACTTGTAACATTCTTTGCCACTTCATCACTGTTCACCATCCAGATCTCAAAGCATCGTATCACAGACGACACAGTAATCACGTGATTTGTGTGGTCACGAGATCAAGGGAATTCTGAACTATTACAACAAGTTATCAAACGAAAACAAATCAAAGTAATGTGCAATTAAACACCAACCTCATCAAGACCATGTTAAGATTAACAAAATCACTAAACACGATGTGATTAGTACTTATGATGATGTTAAGATCTGTGATGTTAGTGCTAACGTTTTATTATAGCCTTATCTGAACACACAATCTCTATTATTGTGTTTCAACACTATTTAAAAGTGTTGCTATAGATAAGAACTTGGAAGTAGCTACTTGAAGAACCAAAGTGTTATTTTCCAACGCTAACCAAAAAATGTGCAAACTTTAGTACAACAAAAAAAGCACTTTAAGAGCACTTGAAAACAGGTTATCACCAAGTGCGGTACTTCTTTGTATAACCTAAAAAAAATCACAATTCTAGTTTAAAGAACGGTATTATTATGACTTAAAGTTCGCTTCATTATGGAAATATAATGTTCCTTTAAGTAGGTTGAAACAGGGGTTACCAGTAAATAATAGATAAGCATTAGACTGTACATGTAGAATACTCAATGCTTTGTACACTATACAATCGGTGTCTTTAGGGAGCCAACCAATATATTATGTATAAAGTGAAGTGAAAAGAAATCAATACACTTGATATTACATTTTATTACATACGTTCATACAATACACTAACTTTCAGACCTGTTACATAAAACATTTTGTAAATGTAAAGTGAAGTACAGATGGCGGTACCAGAAAGAATTCAAACACTAACATAGAGGGCGACACAGCTATACATTTTTATATGTGATTTTTCCTTACTGTATATTTCTCAAAATGGAGTCCCGAGAAGTCAAAATTACGACTAGTAATGGTCAATAACCTGTTGTATCCAAGTGTATGATATAACAATATCTGAGGTCATTCTAACAAGTTTATTGAAAACAAACCTAATAAAACTGATATGGTATTATTAATATATGTTACCACTGAATTATGAAAATACAACAACGTTCGTTTATCAGCCTGCTTCAATGTAATTGTTTAAAAACACAATTGAAAAATATTAAGTTAATGATATAGAAATGGCACAACGTACAGAAACAAGGTAGAGATGAACGCACTAAACCATTATAAAAAATCACTATATAAGTCGCCAAATATTTACAATAATAGCTTTTATCTACAACTAAATGTTGAATTCCTATCACTTGTACGATTTTAAGTCGAATAAAATAATTTAAAATAAATAGCTCCATCCAGTTTTACAGTGGCTAATAACCATAAGCTTGTATGATTGACTCTAAATCTGCTGACTACAAACAAAGGGATTTTTGTGTGGTTTAGTGTATTCATTTGTTCGTTTGTTTTTTGCATTTCGCGCAAAGCTATACGAGAGCTATCTGCGCTAGTCGTCCCTAATTTAGCAGTGTAAGACTAAAGGAAAAGCAGCTAGTCATCACCACCCACCGCCAACTCTTGGTCTACTCTTTTACCAACGAATAGTGGGATTGACTGTTACATTATGCATCCACGACTCAAAGGGCAAGCATGTTTGATGTCACTGGGATTCGAACCCGCGACCCTCAGATTACAAGTCGAGCGCCCTAACCAACAGACCATCCCTACACCGTACTTAAATTTTGCCATTTTTAAGGTAATTGGATCACTGAAGGTGTAAAAACATTAATACGGACAGACAGACAAGGTTTAATATAATGGTACACAAACACTTTAAACGTTGTGCCCAAAACTCTCATTAGAAACAATTAATTTTTGTTTTGTTTTTTACTTCACAAAATATAATTTATTAAGGAAGAACTACGCGAAATGGGTGACGTAAAACGTCATGTTCTGAGTAGAATATTTGTTTTTAAACCAGCAGTCGCGTAGCAGCCGTAACAAAGTCCAATTTATACAGTCACTATCCCATAAATAATACCATAAGAACTAATATTAGCGTCCACGTGGGATAAGTCTACAAATACAGCTTTTAAGTTGATGGTAATTAGCAAAGAAATCGAAACTGACACAACGATCACGTGACAGGAAGCCAGATAAAACGCAAGTGCAATTCTGAAGAAAAGATCCGAAGTTTTCCGTCTGTGCTCCCTCTAGTGGCACAGTGGTTTGTCTGAAATTTTCTGTTTGTGCTCCCTCTAGTGGCACAGTGGTATGTCTGAAGTTTTCTATCTGTGCTCCCTCTAGTGGCACAGTGGTATGTCTGAAGTTTTCTGTCTGTGCTCCCTCTAGTGGCACAGTGGTATGTCTGAAATTTTCTGTTTGTGCTCCCTCTAGTGGCACAGTGGTATGTCTGAAGTTTTCTATCTGTGCTCCCTCTAGTGGCACAGTGGTATGTCTGAAGTTTTCTGTCTGTGCTCCCTCTAGTGGCACAGTGGTATGTCTGAAGTTTTCTGTTTGTGCTCCCTCTAGTGGCACAGTGGTTTGTCTGAAGTTTTCTATCTGTGCTCCCTCTAGTGGCACAGTGGTATGTCTGAAGTTTTCTGTCTGTGCTCCCTCTAGTGGCACAGTGGTATGTCTGAAGTTTTCTGTCTGTGCTCCCTCTAGTGGCACATTGGTATGTCTGAAGTTTTCTGTCTGTGCTCCCTCTAGTGGCACAGTGGTATGTCTGCAGACTTATAGTGCTAGAAAGCGGGTTTTGATACCCGTGGTAGGCAGAGCACAGACAGCTCTTCGTGCAACTTTTCACGTGATAACAAACATCTTTGTTCTGAGTAACACTTATACGTTAATGTTCATTTTTAATATTATACATAACACAGCGATTACGAATAAAACAGAGATAGATAATAGTCCCTAAACCTCAAGAACCAGACGCGTACAAATTGTTTATACAATAATCTCTCTTTCATTTAATGAAACAAGATATTGTATTTAACTCTTAGCTTTAGGCCTGGTGAACATTCTCCGTCAGTCCAAATCATTTATCCTTCACTTTTCCTAAGCAAATATTTATGTGTATTCATAACTCTAATGAGATATTCGTACATGATATGAGAGAGGCTTAGTCCGTTACGCCATAATGTTGGTTTCTGTGCGCTACTTATAGACCGAGAGAAAAACCAACATCTACAAGGGCAATACACAGAAACACGAGCCAAACAGATTTGATATATCAATTACAAACACAAGTATACAGAAATAAATACAGTAAAAACAGTGTTCTCCTGGTAAAGATAACAAATATCCTGCTTTTATAGGTTCAAAGTGTAACTGGACACTTACAGTTGAGAACACATTAAGATAACGTAGATTTTAGTAAATTATATCTAAGCGAGACTACAGTCAACACTGTAATCAGCTGACTGACACACGTTACTTAGACTACAGTCAACACTGTAATAAGCTGACTGACACACGTTACTTAGACTACAGTCAACACTGTAATCAGCTGACTGACACACGTTACTTAGACTACAGTCAACACTGTAATCAGCTGACTGACACACGTTACTTAGACTACAGTCAACACTGTAATCAGCTGACTGACACACGTTACTTAGACTACAGTCAACACTGTAATCAGCTGACTGACACACGTTACTTAGACTACAGTCAACACTGTAATCAGCTGACTGACACACGTTACTTAGACTACAGTCAACACTGTAATCACCTGACTGACACACGTTACTTAGACTACAGTCGACACTGTAATCACCTGACTGACACACGTTACTTAGACTACAGTCAACACTGTAATCAGCTGACTGACACACGTTACTTAGACTACAGTCAACACTGTAATCAGCTGACTGACACACGTTACTTAGACTACAGTCAACACTGTAATCACCTGACTGACACACGTTACTTAGACTACAGTCAACACTGTAATCAGCTGACTGACACACGTTACTTAGACTACAGTCAACACTGTAATCACCTGACTGACACACGTTACTTAGACTACAGTCGACACTGTAATCACCTGACTGACACACGTTACTTAGACTACAATCGACACTGTAATCAGCTGAATGACACACGTTACTTAGACTACAGTCAACACTGTAATCAACTGACTGACACACGTTACTTAGACTACAGTCAACACTGTAATCAACTGACTGACACACGTTACTTAGACTACAGTCAACACTCTAATCAGCTGGCTGACACACGTTACTTAGACTACAGTCAACACTCTAATCAGCTGGCTGACACACGTTACTTAGACTACAGTCAACACTGTAATCAGCTGGCTGACACACGTTACTTAGACTACAGTCAACACTGTAATCAGCTGGCTGACACACGTTACTTAGACTACAGTCAACACTGTAATCAGCTGACTGACACACGTTACTTAGACTACAGTCAACACTGTAATCAGCTGACTGACACACGTTACTTAGACTACAGTCAACACTGTAATCAGCTGACTGACACACGTTACTTAGACTACAGTCAACACTGTAATCAGCTGGCTGACACACGTTACTTAGACTACAGTCAACACTGTAATCAGCTGGCTGACACACGTTACTTAGACTACAGTCAACACTGTAATCAGCTGACTGACACACGTTACTTAGACTACAGTCAACACTGTAATCAGCTGACTGACACACGTTACTTAGACTACAGTCAACACTGTAATCAGCTGACTGACACACGTTACTTAGACTACAGTCAACACTGTAATCAGCTGACTGACACACGTTACTTAGACTACAGTCAACACTGTAATCAGCTGACTGACACACGTTACTTAGACTACAGTCAACACTGTAATCACCTGACTGACACACGTTACTTAGACTACAGTCAACACTGTAATCAGCTGACTGACACACGTTACTTAGACTACAGTCAACACTGTAATAAGCTGACTGACACACGTTACTTAGACTACAGTCAACACTGTAATCAGCTGACTTACATACGTTACTTAGACTACAGTCAACACTGTAATCAGCTGGCTGACACACGTTACTTAGACTACAGTCAACACTGTAATCAGCTGACTGACACACGTTACTTAGACTACAGTCAACACTGTAATCAGCTGACTTACATACGTTACTTAGACTACAGTCAACACTGTAATCTGCTGACTTACAGACGTTTCGTACATTGTTACTCTGGGGTAATAGATATAACGTTTATTCGTTGAGTTTCTCATAAACGTAACAGATACATAAACTGGATAGACGAACTTCAGTTGAACACATAATGATAAGATAACTACAGGAAGACGACGGCTTGAACAAGAAACAGAAAAACTGAACGTGTGATGTTTTAACAGCTTATGAGTGAAAGTGTGTAAACCACACTACACACTATATGTGCTATTTCGAATGACATTGAGGGCTTTCGCACAACACCAGAGCTCATGAGAAAAATTCAGATACGATAGATACGCTATTTATCAATTGTTTTAGTGAACTGTGATTATTACCAGATGTATATAGGTCATTGTAAGATTATCGGTAAGGTAAAAATTTATCTGTTTAGAACACAGATATCTGTTGTTATTATCTGCACTGTATTAACTTTACTGCCATTCATGTGAACTGGCAGAGCAGTCTGTAAGTTGTTCTCGGAGCGGCTCACATAATGTTACGTTCACAACGATGTGTTATAGAAGTGGTTCTTCACTCTTCATAGTTACCTCGCATCGTGCAGCACTCAACCCCTGCCGAGAGGGTCGGTTGTCAGGACGCTACGTTCAACGATTCCCGGAGGACGTAAGCTGCTCTACCGACCTGGCTGAAATACTTCTCTGGCACACGTATCGAGCTTTGGTCGCATTCAAAACACGAGGGAAAGCACAACCAACCACGTCAGGCACAGAAGAACGGTGACAGTGTGTAGTCCTGGATGTGTCATGAGCAGAGACGTCGACTCGAGCAAGGCCGTGAAGACCAAGCTATCATTCAATTTGCAAATTATACCAACTGATACAGATGATCGTTACCGTATAAGAGATATTCTAGAATAGAGTGGAAATTTATTTCTCTTGTTTAAATAGTCTTTATGTCTTAATTTGTACTGAGTTGAACTTTATACACTCAATGAGGTGAGAAATGTTTTCGTTGTCACGGCAAACAGCTCTTTGACGTCCGTTTCAAACACACTCCCAAGTTCTGCACTCTCTGAATGAAACAAACATTGCACGAGCCAAAACGTTTTCATCTCGTCGTATCTCATCAGCAAACGTGAACTTAATTTTGATAATTCAGTCAGTTAATTACAGTTAGTTTAGGGTCACATTCAGAGAGAGTGAATGTAAACAGTTATGTAATACATTAATTTACGAGCACGATTCAAGATCCATTCTAGTTTGATATAAATCCAGAGTGTTTCAAGTTATAGCCATAATGAAAACGACCTCGGGGAAGCCAACAAGTCAGTATTATGTTACTCGATTTTAATTACTGCACTTTTTCTCTATCCTTTGTATTTTTTCTTGAGTATTTAAAATAGCTTAACCTAATTAATCATGCTCAAAATCCGTTTAATTACATACTTGACACAAATTACAATTAACGACGTTTATTTAACTGAACCCTGTCCATGTCATGTTACTTGACTCAAGGCGGTCGTAGTACTATAATAATTAAACTTTCCTTTTTATAATATCTTAAAAACACAACAGTTCTGGTATAAATAACTACAATAACAAAGAATGTATCAACGTGTCAAATCATTACACTGACGCATTCATAACATTATAAAGATACCAAATAATTACACTGACGCATTCATAACATTATAAAGATACCAAATCATTACATTGACTCATTCATAACATTATAAAGATACCAACACATTCAGAACATTATAAAGATACCAGACCATTACACTGACTCATCCATAACATTATAAATATACCAAATCATTACACTGACTCATTCATAACATTATAAAGATACCAAATCATTACACTGACTCATTCATAACATTATAAAGATACCAAATCATTACACTGACTCATTCATAACATTATAAAGATACCAAATCATTACACTGACTCATTCATAACATTATAAAGATACCAAATCATTACACTAACGCATTTAGAACATTATAAAGATACCAAATCATTACACTGACTCATTCATAACATTATAAAGATACCAACACATTCAGAACATTATAAAGATACCAGACCATTACACTGACTCATCCATAACATTATAAATATACCAAATCATTACACTGACTCATTCATAACATTATAAAGATACCAAATCATTACACTGACTCATTCATAACATTATAAAGATACCAAATCATTACACTGACTCATTCAGAACATTATAAAGATACCAAATCATTACACTGACTCATTCAGAACATTATAAAGATACCAAATCATTACACTGACTCATTCATAACATTATAAAGATACCAAATCATTACACTAACGCATTCATAACATTATAAAGATACCAAATCATTACACTAACGCATTCATAACATTATAAAGATACCAAATCATTACACTGACTCATTCATAACATTATAAAGATACCAACACATTCAGAACATTATAAAGATACCAGACCATTACACTGACTCATCCATAACATTATAAATATACCAACACATTCAGAACATTATAAAGATACCAGACCATTACACTGACTCATCCATAACATTATAAATATACCAAATCATTACACTGACTCATTCATAACATTATAAAGATACCAAATCATTACACTAACGCATTCATAACATTATAAATATACCAAATCATTACACTGACTCATTCATAACATTATAAAGATACCAAATCATTACACTAACGCATTCATAACATTATAAAGATACCAAATAATTACACTGACTCATTCATAACATTATAAAGATACCAAATCATTACACTAACGCATTCATAACATTATAAAGATACCAAATCATTACACTGACGCATTTAGAACATTATAAAGATACCGACACATTCAGAACATTATAAAGATACCGACACATTCAGAACATTATAAAGATACCGACACATTCAGAACATTATAAAGATACCGACGCATTTAGAACATTATAAAGATACCGACACATTCAGAACATTATAAAGATACCAGATCATTACACCGACACATTCAGAACATTATAAAGATAACAGATCATTACACCGACACATTCAGAACATTATAAAGATACCGACACATTCAGAACATTATAAAGATACCAACTCATTACACCGACATTTCCACAAAAACTGCAGAGGTGTCATAAGTGCGGATATTCGCACGACTTTCAGTGTATTTATAGCAATAGTTTACTGCAAAAAGTACTAAAATAAACAAAAAATAAAGCATTTTAAGGACATAACTTAATCTGGTAATAGGCCTAAAGTTCAAGGACATAATTGATAACAATACCAGACTTCTATTAGCTAGGCTTAGCAGTTTGTGACACTGGATTATTGTTTCTGGAATTTTTTTTTTTCCTGCGTGAACTGTGAGGGTGCTATTTCGAATATAATGATTAATAGCACTGTTAATAATATAAATAGCTTCGTTTATTAATGTTATTGTAACACAACAATCATTTTAATCGAAAGTTTTCAGAACTTACACGAACGCGTGAAAAAGGTTGAAAACCAAAACACGAGGTCATTGGACTTAATGGTCTCTGTCCTTACTCGAAAACAGCTACGTCAGAGCACGAGCTGGTAAGCTTTACAACCAACTGCTTCAACGTAATCACAGATTTTCACTTCCGTTTAAAAATAAAAACACACACGGATAGGCCAGTGTCACACATCGCTAGGTGCTCAGCCTAACATGCCTGCAGGGTGATCAAAATTAGAACTGACACACGAGATATGAAAATGCCCTTGGAAATGAATAAGGTGAAATGTAATATGCGGTAGTCATAGAAACTCTTCGGTAACTACGCGGCTAACTTCCAGTTCTATCACTTTAAAGATACACTGGTTAAACGGTGCTCAATTGGAAAACAGCCACTGGGAGGTCTCTTCTCCATCAGTGATGTGGAAGTTTCAACTTTTCCCTCGAACCAACCAGCTAATGAAGAATACTTTACTTTATTGAATTCGGTCTGGGGGTGTTCTAATTTAAATATTATAATTTTGTTTAAAAAATAAATAAAAAATATATACCTAAAAACGCGATGCTTCCAAACTTTCATTTTGCACTGTCAATCATAAAATGGAAGAAATGTAAAAACAAATTAGAATATGTAACTTTACTGATTTAACTTTCACCTTTACGTCAAATACTACAGAGGTTTACTGCAGTAATCCCATAATAACGTACAACATAATTGTAAAAACTTTTTTGTGTGAAGTTCAATTTTCGCTTCCAAAAGGCACGTTTTTTGTTTTTTTTTCTATGACTGCCACTACTTGGGTTTAAAAACTTTTAATTATTTTTTTTATGTCTATTTAACTGAAAATACCACTGCACAGGAAGAGATGAACAAGCAATTGAAGAGAGAAAACAGCGATTGAAATTACGTCATGTGTCATTTCCAGGGAAATATATAAAATTGTATTTGCTGTATTCATATTTTTTTTTTGCGACAGAGCTATAAAACAGCTGTCGAGGGCTATCGGTGCATAGCCCTTTCTAATTTTTAATTGCTGGACAAGAGGAAAGGCAGGTAGTGAATAGCACCCACCTTCAGCTCTTGGACTACTTTTATCTGACCATATAATTGGATTTGACAATCACTCTTATAACGCACATACAGCTCCAAAGTGCAGAGAGCAATTTTGTTGTTGTTGTTGTTGTTGTTGCAGTAACGGTTCACGAACAATGAATTATTTAACTCAATCTTGGTATAACTAACCATTAGGCGATGTCCCGACCTAATCTGCAAACCTATTAACACCAAGTCCACCATCAGTTTCAATGGAATAAAAACACTACTTGTTGTTTTTTTTTATTTACAGTTCCGTCGGCCCCTAGTGGCACAGCAGTATATGTGCAGACTTAAAACGCTAGAATCTGGGTTTCGATACTCGTGGTGGGCAGAGCACAGATAACCAGTTGTGTAGAGACTTCACAGATATTTAATTAAAAGTTTATATCGAATATCCCAAATTAAGACATACGAATGTGTTTGTTCGAATATCAAAAACCAAACATCTTAATTCTAAATATAAATAAAAGTATAACCATTATTTAAATCAACGTCTAGCGCCACCAACTATAATCTGAACCTAACTATCAACAAAATGGATTACAGAATCACAAAACATTTCAATCAAAAATGTAAAAGCGTCTCTTAGATAATATTTTGAAAACCACATCCGCCCTCTATAAATATGTTTCATTTTTCTATCAGGTGCAGATACGTCATAATACTGTTTACTCCTTCATTTAATGTGAAAATATATCAAAGGATTATTCCATCAACCCAACCGCTGTGCTACCAAATCCCACATAACGAAATCCTAGCCCTTAAACCGTAATGCGCATGCGTGTGCCGTGCACGAGACTTGTCGTTTGGTGTTCCAAGTAACATTACGCGTACAACGATTCTAACAAAGCATGTAATATTTCATTCTCTTCTCTGTGGGCAGAATGATAGATTATACCAATAACCTTTCATTGTCTTTCAAACTAAGAATAACTCGGATAGAATTTGGACAACAAAAAATCTCTTAAAGTGAAATAAATGTTAAGGATGTATATAATCTACTTACAGACTCTTAAAACAATTACATACACCTGCAATGATCCAAGTAAGTAATAATAATGTGTTATAATATGTCAACCACACTACATATGTCACATCCGATGCCGACGAAGCCTGTCGCTAAATACCAGGACTCGTGAGCAGGCTGAGAAACGACATAGTACGTAATGGTATAAATTATACATGTCTATAATCATCTTTTATATTATCGGTGTTAAGAAAAATAATTCTTTAAAACAAGTAATGAATAGCGGTCCACCATATCAGTACAAACTTCCCAAGGTAATTAACTTATAACAAACTCTTTTAATGAAGACACCTTGGCGTATTTATTCTATGGATTTCAGGCTTCCGTATACAAACTTTGGAGTAACTAGCTAAGAAGCACGATAAAAATTACATAAGTCGCTTTCCATCCACACTCAATCAAGGTATTTGGTAGAAAAACCGGAAGTATCCAGTCGGAAGTACTCTACCGGAAATTAAGGAAAACAAAGAGCAGGTTAGTTTATTACCACGTAAATTAGAAGCGTTTTCAACAAGAGAATGAATAGAGCACGCATTTCCTGTAACTCTCTTCGTATTGTTTTTACAGAAATTATATTTACATCGTACGTTGTTATTCTACGAATTAAGATCAACAAAACGTAACTGTAATTCCATAAACAACATTTTTTACAGGAACCAATAAGTTCCTAAGATTGTTTGTTTGTTTGTTTGTTTTTTGAATTTCGCGCAAAGCTACACGAGGGCTATCTGCACTAGCCATCCCTAGTTTAGGAAAGACTAGAGGGAAGGCAGCTAGTTTGCACCACCTACTGGCAACTCTTGGGCTGCTCTTTTACCAACGAATAGTGGGATTGACCGTCACATTATAGCGCCCCCACGGCTGAAAGGACGAGCATGTGCGACGGGGATTCGAACAGTTACGAAAAGAATTAGGACCTGTAAGAACACGAATTGTTTGTTTGCAATTAAGCACAAAGATAAACAATGAGCTATTTGTGCTCTGCCCATCACGGGTATTCAAACCCGGTTTTTAGTGTTGTAAGTCCGCAGACATGCCGCTGTGCCACTGAGGGGGGGAGGGCGTAAGAACAGGAAAACCCTTCACAGAGACACCATTATTAAACCATCAACGCCACCCTACCCCCATAAGAACAGGAAATCAAAACTTGTAAGACAATGAAGTCCTTCACGGAGGAACAACCCTCCCTCCCACACTCTAAATTGTACTTACTATATAATAGTAAGTTTTTATTATAATTTTACAGAAAGTAGATCAAACTGAATTCATTTTCTGAAGAAACGCACCGCAGTAAGTTCCAATTAACAACTTCTACAGTTTCTAACAGCAAAACCAAAGTCATTTCTATTAGTAATATTACATTTTAAAAAGCAGTGCCTGAAACCTGCACATTTTGTATGGTTTGACATCAACAGGTCTGTTTTTACGCAAGGTTTAGATTGCTTGTTTTTTGAATTTCGCACAAAGCTACTCGAGGGCTATCTGCGCTAGCCGTCCCTAATTTACCAGTGTAAGACTAGAGGGAAGGCAGCTAGTCATCACCACCCACCGCCAAGTCTGGGACTACTCTTTTACCAACGAATAGTAGGATTAACCGTCACTTTATAACGCCCCCACGGCTGAAAGGGCGAGCATGTTTGGCGGGCAAACCCGCGACCTCAGATTACGAGTCGCACGCCTTAACACGCTTGGCCATGCCGGGCTTCAAGGTTTAGCTAAATATAATGATTTACTGAAATTAAAAATATTCAAATGATCTTTATAAAATAATATTAGGGAGAAATTAAGTTTATCACAGGAAAGAATAATTGAGGCCGAGATCTTAGAAAGTCTTAAATCTGCAAATAGTACGATAATATTCTTTAAGGCTTAGGGTTTGATGGACACAAATGTTCTGTTATCAAACAAAATCTTGAGTGAAGAACACGTCGGATAAAAGTAAGGAGAAATAGAGAACGAAATAGAGAGATAAAGAGGGCAACCTGTGGGATAAGTGACCAGGTCAAAGTTCAAAATGTTCAGACAAAGACATTCTTAATTTAAAGACTGGTGATAACAGCCATGGAAACCATCCCGAGACTGACTGTCACTTTTATAATGCACCCGCAGTTGAAAATAAAGAGCGTATCCACAAGTGTGCTGCGGGTTCGAGTGTGAATATGTTTCTTATAGTCAAACCACATCTGGTTATCACCTGTGTCCACAGCGAGGAATCGAGCCCCAGATTTTAGCGTTGTAAATCCAGGGGGTGGGATGAATGGTGTCTGCGGGATCGAACCTTGGACCTTCCGAATAAGAGTAAAATGTAGCAGAAAGTAACGAACGTAGGCGTTAAAGGATTAATTATCCTTTGCACAGAGGATAACGGTGGATTTTAAAGAAATCAAATTTTTCTGTGACTGTGAAACGTACACGAGTATTCTCTTTGTTTTAAATTTTAACGAAAAGCTACAACATGGGTGATCTGTCCACTGCGGGAAATCGAACCCACTATTTGAGCCTTGTAAGTCCCTAAACTTACCGCTGTCCTATAGATGGACATCACTTCTTTTTTCCACTTGTTATAAGGTAAACCAGAACATTGTTAACTGACAGATAGCGCAGGGGAATATTTTTACACCAAAAGGACTCTTCGTTAGACGAAAACATATCAATTTATTTATTGATACAATCTTTAAATCTTTATATATATATATCGATTTCCAAGTAAGACGATCTGCGAGACTGAACGAATCACAAGCCACAGTCAAGTTATTATACACAGTAGTTCTTGTTTTTAGTTTTTCACTGCTACTTAGTTCATGAATTATCCGCTTGAGGCTTTTAAGCCTACTTGTTTAAAAAAAATACCTCTGCTTTATCAGTCAAGTTATTCAACGACGTCTATTTAACTTTATCGCGAAAGAAAACATTATACTAAATAATCAGAATCTAAAAAACTAACAAAAATTATTTGCCATAAGCTGTATGACATCAACACGGTTTGGAGTCATTTTTAATACGCCATAGATACACACCACCATTATAACAGGCCTAACTGTATTTCTTTGGTTTACTAATCAAAGCTGTGTTGACGACACTTGAACAGACGAAACTACAGCGAACAGTAGAGGTTAGGGCCAATCAGAGAATTCATTAGGTTTCTACGTCACAAGTTCTCCGCCAATCAAAGAATTCATTAGGTCTCTACGTCACAAATTCTCCGCCAATCAAATAATTCATTAGATCTCTACGTCACACATTCTCCGCCAATCAAAGAATTCATTAGGTCTCTACGTTACAAATTCTCCTTTCATTTTTAACCTCTGGTGGAAAAGAAAATCAGTCTTTTAACTATTTATATAAAAATAATCCAGTTTCTCTAATATTATTTATTGAACAAGAATGTTACTAAAGCAGTGATAGATTTGTTTCTATAAACATCTTAGAAAATCTTTACGAGAAACTATCATCCAGACATAGAAAAATGTGTTAACTTTTACCATCCATCTTGATGATATGAACACGTTGCTTTGTGAGGTTTTCTCGATACATTCGTTTACTTGATGTCCACCTTCTATCCTCCCCCCCACAAGAAAAATAAAACTGCCATCAAACAACTAAAAATGTCACAGATAATGATAAAGAACGTAACGCTTCGTGTGTCCAGTCGCCGTAATGACCATGTTTAGTCAATAAAGATTCGTTTGGGATTCAGCTGTTGATACCACAACTTCATTGTTGTTGTTCGAATTCCATTCCCTTTCTTAACGATTAGTGTGGTCAGTATTACGTGCACTGGAAAGTGCTTTGAAAACGTTTCAAGCACGAACACGATACGTCCGGCATTATGTCCAGTTCCAACATCAGCTTACCAAAGCAAGTCCTACAGTTTGCTAAAAAAAAACAAACTCCATCAAACCACTACAAGAGTCATGAAGTTCAAGTATGTTTGCCGGTCGCCACCAGCTTTGGATTGTCCTCGAATATCATTAAACAGCCAGTCGCCACCAACTTCGGGTTGTATTTGAACATCACCAAACTAATGGTCACCACCAACTTCTGATTGTACTTGAACATCATCAAACAAACAGTCGCCACTAACTTTGGATTGTTGTAGAATACCATTAAACAGCCAGTCGCCACCAACTTCAGGTTGTATTTGAACATAATTAAACAGCCAGTCGCCACCAATTTCGGGTTGTACGTGAACATCATCAAACAAACAGTCGCCACTAACTTTGGATTGTTGTAGAATACCATTAAACAGCCAGTCGCCACCAACTTCAGGTTGTATTTGAACATAATTAAACAGCCAGTCGCCACCAACTTCAGGTTGTATTTGAACATAATTAAACCGCCGGTGTGAAAGGAATAAATTGAGAACATAGGGTAAAACAGACAAACAGTAACAAAAACAAGTCGAATGAAAGACAAACTGACAACAAAACAGTTCTAGAATCATTAAAAACAAAACGTGAAACTCAATATACACAACAACAGATTTGCAGCGTAAGTGATAAATTTCTGGATCGTGAGAAGGCAGCAAAAGGTTTAGTTTGTTTGTGAATTTCGCGCAAAGCTACACGAGGGTTATCTGCGCTAGCCGTCCCTAATTTAGCAGTGTAAGGCTAGAGGGAAGACAGATAGTCATCGCCACCCACCGCCAACTCTTGGGCTACTCTTAAAGATTATCTTCTTGTTAGTTTCCAAGTCCAAAGCTAGACGATGGACTTCTTGTGATGGTCGGATAAAACCCCAAAATTCAGTATTATAAACCCTTAAGTTTAACGCTGAGCTCTCTTGGAGTTACGAATTACTACTGGGGCCATGTATACAGACAGCATAGATTACAGAACAAAGTAAGATAAACCGAACAGAGCTCAAAACTTTGTTTCCAAACCAGATAAAAACCAAAGTAATCCATAAAATTAAGTCTAAAGTTTACAAACCTGATGCACTAACTTTACTTGTACACACCATGTTTGTGTGTTAATCATGGTGTACCAACTTTACTTGTACACACCATGTTTGTGTGTTAATCATGGTGTACCAACTTTACTTGTACACACCATGATTGTGTGTTAATCATGGTGTACCAACATTACTTGTACACACCATGTTTGTGTGTTAATCATGGTGTACCAACTTTACTTGTACACACCATGATTGTGTGTTAATCATGGTGTACCAACTTTACTTGTACACACCATGATTGTGTGTTAATCATGGTGTACCAACATTACTTGTACACACCATGTTTGTGTGTTAATCATGGTGTACCAACTTTACTTGAAAACATCATGTTTCTGTGATAAACATGGCGTACCAACCTAACTTGAAAACACCATGTTTCTGTGATAAACATGGCGTACCAACCTAACTTGAAAACACCATGTTTCTGTGATAAACATGGCGTACCAACCTTACTTGAAAACACCATGTTTCTGTGATAAACATGGCGTACCAACCTAACTTGAAAACACCATGTTTCTGTGATAAACGTGGCGTACCAACCTAACTTGAAAACACCATGTTTCTGTGATAAACGTGGCGTACCAACCTAACTTGAAAACATCACGTTTCTGTGATAAACATGGCGTACCAACCTAACTTGAAAACATCACGTTTCTGTGATAAACATGGCGTACCAACCTAACTTGAAAACATCACGTTTCTGTGATAAACATGGCGTACCAACCTAACTTGAAAACATCACGTTTCTGTGATAAACATGGCGTACCAACCTAACTTGAAAATACCATGTTTAAGCTCTTCAATCATTTCAATAATAGAATCCGATTTGTCGACAGTTTCGATTAATGTGTTTTACAGAAAGGATTAGCCGTGTAGAGGTTAGAGCCGAGATCACACTGCCCCCACTAAGTATAGCCCAACTTTGGTTTTCTTTGTATTTTGTTAAGCACGAAACTACACTATAGACTATTTATGCTGCGCCCACCGCGGGTATCGATACCTGGTCTTTAACGTTATAAGCCTTCAGACTTACGACCGATCCACTAAAGGAGGGGTGGAAAATTATTGGTCTTAGAGGGATGATGAAATGGGTCGCTAGTAACTAACTAGTTACTGGATCCACCAAAATATTTAATGACATCACGAAAACATGATTCTAGCAAGATCCATTACTGAATATGACGAAACGCAGGAAGTTCTTGTTACAAGATAAAAGTTACCTCTATATATGATATAGTACACTCAGCCAGATAAGTCTTACTGACATTGGTATAATATCATTCAACTTACATGATAGAAGAAGAAAACAAGATGGTTGGAACGCTACAAGTTTCAGCCGTTACTTATAACATAGTTACTCAAATATTAACGACAATCGGGACTCCCCTGTCTAAAGAAATTCCCTTTACATGGTGTTCGTTCCTTAATGCTCAGAGTTTCTGACAAGTGACTGGCACATCTAACAGAAAGTTAGGTATAAACGATATCCAGTCAGAAAAAAACGAATTAAATGTTTTGTTTTCAAAATTGGACTGTCGTCATAAAGTCGTATTTCATCATCTGGATGGTCATCCATATTATAAACATCGTTCCAGCCTTCAAAAATTATCTTCTCCATCATAATATTCATCATCAACATTGGCCTCGTTAAGCCTAATATGGAAAGTCATGAACCTCTTACGTAACCATCATAACATTACACCCCTTGTTTTCATAATTAGGGCACCCTTATCATCAGAGTCGGTACAGAGTTAATCATGGTGTACCAACTTTAATATAAACACCATGTTTGTGTGTTAATCATGATGTACCAACTTTAATATAAACACCATGTTTGTGTGTTAATCACGGTGTACCAACTTGTAAACACCATGTTTGTGTGTTAACCACGGTGTACCAACTTGTAAACACCATGTTTGTGTGTTAATCACGGTGTACCAACTTGTAAACACCATGTTTGTGTGTTAATCACGGTGTACCAACTTGTAAACACCATGTTTGTGTGTTAATCACGGTGTACCAACTTGTAAACACCATGTTTGTGTGTTAATCACGGTGTACCAACTTGTAAACACCATGTTTGTGTGTTAATCACGGTGTACCAACTTGTAAACACCATGTTTGTGTGTTAATCACGGTGTACCAACTTGTAAACACCATGTTTGTGTGTTAATCACGGTGTACCAACTTGTAAACACCATGTTTGTGTGTTTATCACCGTGTACCAACTTGTAAACACCATGTTTGTGTGTTAATCAAGGTGTACCAACTTTAGCTGATTGTTTGTTTGAAGCTGTTTGCTACACTTATAAACACACAATGGGACGTATCGCTACACTTATAAACACACAATGAGACGTATCGCTACACTTATAAACACACAATGGGACGTATCGCTACACTTATAAACACACAATGGGACGTATCGCTACACTTATAAACACACAATGGGACGTATCGCTACACTTATAAACACACAATGGGACGTATCGCTACACTTATAAACACACAATGAGACGTATCGCTACACTTATAAACACACAATGAGACGTATCGCTACACTTATAAACACACAATGAGACGTATCGCTACACTTATAAACACACAATGAGACGTATCGCTACACTTATAAACACACAATGAGACGTATCGCTACACTTATAAACACACAATAGGACGTATCGCTACACTTATAAACACACAATGTGACGTATCATTGATTTCAACTTTGTATATTTCGTTCAGCTAACTGTTCCGATTTTTATACACTAGATGAAACACAAAAAATAAAACAATAATAATCCGATACACACACGGATGACGACTGGTTCTTTAACCACTAATAAAATTCAACTACTGACAGAGAGACCGTTACACACACGGATGACGACTGCTTCTTTAACCACTAATAAAATTCAACTACTGACAGAGAGACCGTTACACACACGGATGACGACTGCTTCTTTAACCACTAATAAAATTCAACTACTGACAAAGAGACCGTTACACACACGGATGACGACTGCTTCTTTAACCACTAATAAAATTCAACTACTGACAGAGAGACCGTTACACACACGGATGACGACTGCTTCTTTAACCACTAATAAAATTCAACTACTGACAGAGAGACCGTTACACACACGGATGACGACTGCTTCTTTAACCACTAATAAAATTCAACTACTGACAAAGAGACCGTTACACACACGGATGACGACTGCTTCTTTAACCACTAATAAAATTCAAGTACTGACAGAGAGACCGTTACACACACGGATGACGACTGCTTCTTTAACCACTAATAAAATTCAACTACTGACAGAGACCGTTACACACACGGATGACGACTGCTTCTTTAACCACTAATAAAATTCAACTACTGACAAAGAGACCGTTACACACACGGATGACGACTGCTTCTTTAACCACTAATAAAATTCAACTACTGACAGAGAGACCGTTACACACACGGATGACGACTGATTCTTTAACCACTAATAAAATTCAACTACTGACAGAGAGACCGTTACACACACGGATGACGACTGGTTCTTCAACCATTAATAAAATTCAACTACTGACAGAGACCGTTTCACACACGGATGACGACTGGTTCTTTAACCACTAATAAAGTTCAACTACTGACAGGGAGACCGTTACACACATGGATGACGACTGGTTCTTTTACCACTAATAAAATTCAACTACTGACAGAGAGACCGTTACACACACGGATGACGACTGCTTCTTTAACCACTAATAAAATTCAACTACTGACAGAGAGACCGTTACACACACGGATGACGACTGCTTCTTTAACCACTAATAAAATTCAACTACTGACAAAGAGACCGTTACACACACGGATGACGACTGCTTCTTTAACCACTAATAAAATTCAACTACTGACAGAGAGACCGTTACACACACGGATGACGACTGCTTCTTTAACCACTAATAAAATTCAACTACTGACAGAGACCGTTTCACACACGGATGACGACTGTTTCTTTAACCACTAATAAAGTTTAACTACTGACAAAGAGACCGTTACACACAGGCATGACGACTGGTTCTTTAACCACTAATAAAGTTTAACTACTGACAGGGAGACCGTTACACACAGGCATGACGACTGGTTCTTCAACCATTAATAAAATTCAACTACTGACAGAGACCGTTTCAGACACGGATGACGACTGTTTCTTTAACCACTAATAAAGTTTAACTACTGACAGGGAGACCGTTACACACAGGCATGACGACTGGTTCTTCAACCATTAATAAAATTCAACTACTGACAGAGACCGTTTCACACACGGATGATGACTGGTTCTTTAAACACTAATAAAGTTCAACTACTGACAGGGAGACCGTTACACACATGGATGACGACTGGTTCTTTAACCACTAATAAAATTCAACTACTGACAGAGAGACCGTTAAACACACGGATGACGACTGGTTCTTTAACCACTAAAGTTCAACTACTGATAGAGAGACCGTTACACACACGGATGACGACTGGTTCTTTAACCACTAAAGTTCAACTACTGATAGAGAGACCGTTACACACACGGATGATGACTGGTTCTTTAACCACTAATAAAATTCAACTACTGACAGAGACCGTTTCACACACGGATGACGACTGGTTCTTTAACCACTAATAAAGTTTAACTACTGACAAAGAGACCGTTACACACAGGCATGACGACTGGTTCTTTAACCACTAATAAAGTTTAACTACTGACAGGGAGACCGTTACACACAGGCATGACGACTGGTTCTTCAACCATTAATAAAATTCAACTACTGACAGAGACCGTTTCACACACGGATGACGACTATTTCTTTAACCACTAATAAAGTTTAACTACTGACAGGGAGACCGTTACACACAGGCATGACGACAGGTTCTTCAACCATTAATAAAATTCAACTACTGACAGAGACCGTTTCACACACGGATGACGACTGGTTCTTTAAACACTAATAAAGTTCAACTACTGACAGGGAGACCGTTACACACATGGATGACGACTGGTTCTTTAACCACTAATAAAATTCAACTACTGATAGAGAGACCGTTACATACACGGATGACGACTGGTTCTTCAACCATTAATAAAATTCAACTACTGACAGAGACCGTTTCACACACGGATGACGACTGGTTCTTTAACCACCAATAAAGTTTAACTACTGACAGGGAGACCGTTACACACAGGGATGACGACTGTTTATTTAACCACTAAAAAGTTCAACTACTGACAGGGAGACCGTTAAACACACGGATGACGACTGGTTCTTCAACCACTAATAAAATTCAACTATTGACAAAGACCGTTACACACATGGATGACGACTGGTTCTTTAACCACTAAAGTTTAACTACTGAAAGGGAGACCGTTACACACATGGATGACGACAGGTTCTTTAACCACTAATAAAATTCAACTACTGACAGAGACCGTTAAACACACGGATGACGACTGGTTCTTTAACCACTAAAGTTCAACTACTGACAGGGAGACCGTTACACACATGGATGACGACTGGTTCTTTAACCACTAATAAAATTCAAGTACTGACAGAGAGACCATTACACACACGGATGACGACTGGTTCTTTAACCACTAATAAAATTCAACTAATGACAGAGAGACCGTTACACACACGGATGACGACTGCTTCTTTAACCACTAATAAAATTCAACTACTGACAGAGAGACCGTTACACACACGGATGACGACTGATTCTTTAACCACTAATAAAGTTCAACTACTGATAGAGAGACCGTTACACACAGGGATGACGACTGTTTCTTTAACCACTAAAAAAGTTCAACTACTGACAGGGAGACCGTTAAACACACGGATGACGACTGGTTCTTCAACTACTAATAAAATTCAACTATTGACAGAGACCGTTACACACATGGATGACGACTGGTTCTTTAACCACTAAAGTTTAACTACTGAAAGGGAGACCGTTACACACACGGATGACGACTGGTTCTTTAACCACTAATAAAATTCAAGTACTGACAGAGAGACCATTACACACACGGATGACGACTGGTTCTTTAACCACTAATAAAATTCAACTACTGACAGAGAGACCGTTACACACACGGATGACGACTGCTTCTTTAACCACTAATAAAATTCAACTACTGACAGAGACCGTTACACACACGGATGACGACTGATTCTTTAACCACTAATAAAGTTCAACTACTGATAGAGACCGTTACACACACGGATGACGACTGGTTCTTCAACCATTAATAAAGTTTAACTACTGACAGGGAGACCGTTACACACAGGGATGACGACTGTTTCTTTAACCACTAAAAAAGTTCAACTACTGACAGGGAGACCGTTAAACACACGGATGACGACTGGTTCTTCAACTACTAATAAAATTCAACTATTGACAGAGACCGTTACACACATGGATGACGACTGGTTCTTTAACCACTAAAGTTTAACTACTGAAAGGGAGACCGTTACACACATGGATGACGACAGGTTCTTTAACCACTAATAAAATTCAACTACTGACAGAGAGACCGTTAAACACACGGATGACGACTGGTTCTTTAACCACTAAAGTTCAACTACTGATAGAGAGACCGTTACACACACGGATGACGACTGGTTCTTTAACCACTAAAGTTCAACTACTGATAGAGACCGTTACACACACGGATGATGACTGGTTCTTTAACCACTAATAAAATTCAACTACTGACAGAGACCGTTTCACACACGGATGACGACTGGTTCTTTAACCACTAATAAAGTTTAACTACTGACAAAGAGACCGTTACACACAGGCATGACGACTGGTTCTTTAACCACTAATAAAGTTTAACTACTGACAGGGAGACCGTTACACACAGGCATGACGACTGGTTCTTCAACCATTAATAAAATTCAACTACTGACAGAGACCGTTTCACACACGGATGACGACTGTTTCTTTAACCACTAATAAAGTTTAACTACTGACAGGGAGACCGTTACACACAGGCATGACGACAGGTTCTTCAACCATTAATAAAATTCAACTACTGACAGAGACCGTTTCACACACGGATGACGACTGGTTCTTTAAACACTAATAAAGTTCAACTACTGACAGGGAGACCGTTACACACATGGATGACGATTGGTTCTTTAACCACTAATAAAATTCAACTACTGACAGAGAGACCGTTACACACACGGATGACGACTGATTCTTTAACCACTAATAAAGTTCAACTACTGATAGAGAGACCGTTACACACACGGATGACGACTGGTTCTTCAACCATTAATAAAATTCAACTACTGACAGAGACCGTTTCACACACGGATGACGACTGGTTCTTTAACCACCAATAAAGTTTAACTACTGACAGGGAGACCGTTACACACAGGGATGACGACTGTTTATTTAACCACTAAAAAGTTCAACTACTGACAGGGAGACCGTTAAACACACGGATGACGACTGGTTCTTCAACCACTAATAAAATTCAACTATTGACAGAGACCGTTACACACATGGATGACGACTGGTTCTTTAACCACTAAAGTTTAACTACTGAAAGGGAGACCGTTACACACATGGATGACGACAGGTTCTTTAACCACTAATAAAATTCAACTACTGACAGAGAGACCGTTAAACACACGGATGACGACTGGTTCTTTAACCACTAAAGTTCAACTACTGACAGGGAGACCGTTACACACATGGATGACGACTGGTTCTTTAACCACTAATAAAATTCAAGTACTGACAGAGAGACCATTACACACACGGATGACGACTGGTTCTTTAACCACTAATAAAATTCAACTAATGACAGAGAGACCGTTACACACACGGATGACGACTGCTTCTTTAACCACTAATAAAATTCAACTACTGACAGAGAGACCGTTACACACACGGATGACGACTGATTCTTTAACCACTAATAAAGTTCAACTACTGATAGAGAGACCGTTACACACAGGGATGACGACTGTTTCTTTAACCACTAAAAAAGTTCAACTACTGACAGGGAGACCGTTAAACACACGGATGACGACTGGTTCTTCAACTACTAATAAAATTCAACTATTGACAGAGACCGTTACACACATGGATGACGACTGGTTCTTTAACCACTAAAGTTTAACTACTGAAAGGGAGACCGTTACACACATGGATGACGACAGGTTCTTTAACCACTAATAAAATTCAACTACTGACAGGGAGACCGTTACACACATGGATGACGACAGGTTCTTTAACCACTAATAAAATTCAACTACTGACAGGGAGACCGTTACACACATGGATGACGACTGGTTCTTCAACCACTAATAAAATTCAACTACTGACAGAGAGACCGTTAAACACACGGATGACGACTGGTTCTTTAACCACTAAAGTTCAACTACTGATAGAGAGACCGTTACACACACGGATGACGACTGGTTCTTTAACCACTAAAGTTCAACTACTGATAGAGACCGTTACACACGGATGATGACTGGTTCTTTAACCACTAATAAAATTCAACTACTGACAGAGACCGTTACACACACGGATGATGACTGGTTCTTCAACCACTAATAAAATTCAACTATTGACAGCGACCGTTACACACATGTATGACGACTGCTTCTTTAACCACTAATAAAATTCAACTACTGACAAAGAGACCGTTAAACACACGGATGACGACTGCTTCTTTAACCACTAATAAAATTCAACTACTGACAGAGAGACCGTTACACACACGGATGACGACTGCTTCTTTAACCACTAATAAAATTCAACTACTGACAAAGAGACCGTTACACACACGGATGACGACTGCTTCTTTAACCACTAATAAAATTCAACTACTGACAGAGAGACCGTTACACACACGGATGACGACTGATTCTTTAACCACTAATAAAATTCAACTACTGACAGAGAGACCGTTACACACACGGATGACGACTGGTTCTTTAACCACTAAAGTTTAACTACTGAAAGGGAGACCGTTACACACATGGATGACGACAGGTTCTTTAACCACTAATAAAATTCAACTACTGACAGGGAGACCGTTACACACATGGATGACGACTGGTTCTTCAACCACTAATAAAATTCAACTACTGACAGAGAGACCGTTAAACACACGGATGACGACTGGTTCTTTAACCACCAATAAAGTTTAACTACTGACAGGGAGACCGTTACACACAGGGATGACGACTGTTTATTTAACCACTAAAAAGTTCAACTACTGACAGGGAGACCGTTAAACACACGGATGACGACTGGTTCTTCAACCACTAATAAAATTCAACTATTGACAGAGACCGTTACACACATGGATGACGACTGGTTCTTTAACCACTAAAGTTTAACTACTGAAAGGGAGACCGTTACACACATGGATGACGACAGGTTCTTTAACCACTAATAAAATTCAACTACTGACAGAGAGACCGTTAAACACACGGATGACGACTGGTTCTTTAACCACTAAAGTTCAACTACTGACAGGGAGACCGTTACACACATGGATGACGACTGGTTCTTTAACCACTAATAAAATTCAAGTACTGACAGAGAGACCATTACACACACGGATGACGACTGGTTCTTTAACCACTAATAAAATTCAACTAATGACAGAGAGACCGTTACACACACGGATGACGACTGCTTCTTTAACCACTAATAAAATTCAACTACTGACAGAGAGACCGTTACACACACGGATGACGACTGATTCTTTAACCACTAATAAAGTTCAACTACTGATAGAGAGACCGTTACACACAGGGATGACGACTGTTTCTTTAACCACTAAAAAAGTTCAACTACTGACAGGGAGACCGTTAAACACACGGATGACGACTGGTTCTTCAACTACTAATAAAATTCAACTATTGACAGAGACCGTTACACACATGGATGACGACTGGTTCTTTAACCACTAAAGTTTAACTACTGAAAGGGAGACCGTTACACACACGGATGACGACTGGTTCTTTAACCACTAATAAAATTCAAGTACTGACAGAGAGACCATTACACACACGGATGACGACTGGTTCTTTAACCACTAATAAAATTCAACTACTGACAGAGAGACCGTTACACACACGGATGACGACTGCTTCTTTAACCACTAATAAAATTCAACTACTGACAGAGAGACCGTTACACACACGGATGACGACTGATTCTTTAACCACTAATAAAGTTCAACTACTGATAGAGAGACCGTTACACACACGGATGACGACTGGTTCTTCAACCATTAATAAAGTTTAACTACTGACAGGGAGACCGTTACACACAGGGATGACGACTGTTTCTTTAACCACTAAAAAAGTTCAACTACTGACAGGGAGACCGTTAAACACACGGATGACGACTGGTTCTTCAACTATTGACAGAGACCGTTACACACATGGATGACGACTGGTTCTTTAACCACTAAAGTTTAACTACTGAAAGGGAGACCGTTACACACATGGATGACGACAGGTTCTTTAACCACTAATAAAATTCAACTACTGACAGAGAGACCGTTAAACACACGGATGACGACTGGTTCTTTAACCACTAAAGTTCAACTACTGATAGAGAGACCGATACACACACGGATGACGACTGGTTCTTTAACCACTAAAGTTCAACTACTGATAGAGAGACCGTTACACACACGGATGATGACTGGTTCTTTAACCACTAATAAAATTCAACTACTGACAGAGACCGTTTCACACACGGATGACGACTGGTTCTTTAACCACTAATAAAGTTTAACTACTGACAAAGAGACCGTTACACACAGGCATGACGACTGGTTCTTTAACCACTAATAAAGTTTAACTACTGACAGGGAGACCGTTACACACAGGCATGACGACTGGTTCTTCAACCATTAATAAAATTCAACTACTGACAGAGACCGTTTCACACACGGATGACGACTGTTTCTTTAACCACTAATAAAGTTTAACTACTGACAGGGAGACCGTTACACACAGGCATGACGACAGGTTCTTCAACCATTAATAAAATTCAACTACTGACAGAGACCGTTTCACACACGGATGACGACTGGTTCTTTAAACACTAATAAAGTTCAACTACTGACAGGGAGACCGTTACACACATGGATGACGATTGGTTCTTTAACCACTAATAAAATTCAACTACTGACAGAGAGACCGTTACACACACGGATGACGACTGATTCTTTAACCACTAATAAAGTTCAACTACTGATAGAGAGACCGTTACACACACGGATGACGACTGGTTCTTCAACCATTAATAAAATTCAACTACTGACAGAGACCGTTTCACACACGGATGACGACTGGTTCTTTAACCACCAATAAAGTTTAACTACTGACAGGGAGACCGTTACACACAGGGATGACGACTGTTTATTTAACCACTAAAAAGTTCAACTACTGACAGGGAGACCGTTAAACACACGGATGACGACTGGTTCTTCAACCACTAATAAAATTCAACTATTGACAGAGACCGTTACACACATGGATGACGACTGGTTCTTTAACCACTAAAGTTTAACTACTGAAAGGGAGACCGTTACACACATGGATGACGACAGGTTCTTTAACCACTAATAAAATTCAACTACTGACAGAGAGACCGTTAAACACACGGATGACGACTGGTTCTTTAACCACTAAAGTTCAACTACTGACAGGGAGACCGTTACACACATGGATGACGACTGGTTCTTTAACCACTAATAAAATTCAAGTACTGACAGAGAGACCATTACACACACGGATGACGACTGGTTCTTTAACCACTAATAAAATTCAACTAATGACAGAGAGACCGTTACACACACGGATGACGACTGCTTCTTTAACCACTAATAAAATTCAACTACTGACAGAGAGACCGTTACACACACGGATGACGACTGATTCTTTAACCACTAATAAAGTTCAACTACTGATAGAGACCGTTACACACAGGGATGACGACTGTTTCTTTAACCACTAAAAAAGTTCAACTACTGACAGGGAGACCGTTAAACACACGGATGACGACTGGTTCTTCAACTACTAATAAAATTCAACTATTGACAGAGACCGTTACACACATGGATGACGACTGGTTCTTTAACCACTAAAGTTTAACTACTGAAAGGGAGACCGTTACACACATGGATGACGACAGGTTCTTTAACCACTAATAAAATTCAACTACTGACAGGGAGACCGTTACACACATGGATGACGACAGGTTCTTTAACCACTAATAAAATTCAACTACTGACAGGGAGACCGTTACACACATGGATGACGACTGGTTCTTCAACCACTAATAAAATTCAACTACTGACAGAGAGACCGTTAAACACACGGATGACGACTGGTTCTTTAACCACTAAAGTTCAACTACTGATAGAGAGACCGTTACACACACGGATGACGACTGGTTCTTTAACCACTAAAGTTCAACTACTGATAGAGAGACCGTTACACACACGGATGATGACTGGTTCTTTAACCACTAATAAAATTCAACTACTGACAGAGACCGTTACACACACGGATGATGACTGGTTCTTCAACCACTAATAAAATTCAACTATTGACAGCGACCGTTACACACATGTATGACGACTGCTTCTTTAACCACTAATAAAATTCAACTACTGACAAAGAGACCGTTAAACACACGGATGACGACTGCTTCTTTAACCACTAATAAAATTCAACTACTGACAGAGAGACCGTTACACACACGGATGACGACTGCTTCTTTAACCACTAATAAAATTCAACTACTGACAAAGAGACCGTTACACACACGGATGACGACTGCTTCTTTAACCACTAATAAAATTCAACTACTGACAGAGAGACCGTTACACACACGGATGACGACTGATTCTTTAACCACTAATAAAATTCAACTACTGACAGAGAGACCGTTACACACACGGATGACGACTGGTTCTTTAACCACTAAAGTTTAACTACTGAAAGGGAGACCGTTACACACATGGATGACGACAGGTTCTTTAACCACTAATAAAATTCAACTACTGACAGGAGACCGTTACACACATGGATGACGACTGGTTCTTCAACCACTAATAAAATTCAACTACTGACAGAGAGACCGTTAAACACACGGATGACGACTGGTTCTTTAACCACTAAAGTTCAACTACTGATAGAGAGACCGTTACACACACGGATGACGACTGGTTCTTTAACCACTAAAGTTCAACTACTGATAGAGAGACCGTTACACACACGGATGACGACTGGTTCTTTAACCACTAAAGTTCAACTACTGACAGAGAGACCGTTACACGCATGGATAACGACTGGTTCTTTAACCACTAATAAATTTCAACTACTGACAGGGAGACCGTTACACACATGGATGACGACTGGTTCTTCAACCACTAATAAAATTCAACTACTGACAGAGAGACCGTTAAACACACGGATGACGACTGGTTCTTTAACCACTAAAGTTCAACTACTTACAGAGCGACCGTTAAACATACGGATGACGGCTGGTTCTTTAACCACTAATAAAGTTCAACTACTGACAGAGAGACCGTTACACACATGGATGACGACTGCTTCTTTAACCACTAATAAAATTCAACTACTGACAGAGAGACCGTTACACACGTGGATGACGACTGGTTCTTTAACCACTAATAAAATTCAAGTACTGACAGAGAGACCGTTACACACACGGATGACGACTGGTTCTTTAACCACAATTAATTACATTTACCTTCAGTACAGTCAGTACAAGTACCTTTATCCGATAACAGTCAGTACAAGTACCTTTATCCGATAACAGTCAGTACAAGTACCTTTATTCTATAACAGTCAGTACAAGTACCTTTATCCGATAACAGTCAGTACAAGTACCTTTATTCTATAACAGTCAGTACAAGTACCTTTATTCTATAACAGTCAGTACAAGTACCTTTATCCGATATAAGTCACTTTCAACTGTCACATCATGGTAGCGGTAAGGCCACCGAGTTCCCTTTGTGCAGAGAACCGATGAAAAATAAACTAACCAGAAAGCACTTCTCAAGGAAACGAGTTCAGAGGAAGACCGAGCTTTATCGACAAGGCCATTAAATACGATATACATACAACTGTGATTATAGTAAGATCAATATCTCGAACCAAAACGCTTTTAGCAATGACGTCTTACATATTTTCACCAGTCCTTCTTCCAGTGATTACACAGCCTTCCCACTGAATAACGGACACTCATACCCCCCTCCTATTATTTTCTGAGACACTCTCCACGACTTAATGGTACATTGATAGCCCTGGTCTACAGTGAAGCGCTCGCTCTAGAATTTCTGACAACGGTTCTTTTTCTTTCGTTCTTTTTATATGACTGAGCCAACAACAACAACAACAAAAGAAAAAAAAATTCGTGAAAGTTATGTACACAGGATTGGACAGTAATCATACAAATAAATCCATTGGTGCCTTAAATTCTATTACGATTCAACGAGCACCGAGACTTATTAAAATATTATTACCCGAACAGACCCGACCGTAGCTCCGTAAAACTACACCTGCATTGATGATGATGTAAAACCTTTTACGTTTCTTGGATAACTGTATCACAAAAGAATTCGGTGTACTGTAACACTTTATTATCATAGACTACGTCTTGTTTTTATTACGGTTACAACGCCGTCGGTTCAACACAAGGAGTTTTATGGAAGACACAAAATAAAGTTCCCCTAATTCACGCACGACAAAAAATATAGATACACTTACATGAGTGAATACAATCGAATAATCGAAGTCTTAATATCACAGTGTTTCGCAGGTTTCTTTTAGTTTGATTACTAATAATTAAAAAGAAAACAATATTTAATGAATCATGTGTGTGTGTTTTCTTATAACAAAGCCACATCGGGCTATCTGCTGAGGCCATCGAGGGGAATCGAACCCCTGATTTTAGCGTTGTAAATCCGTAGACTTACCGCTCTACCAGCGGGGGACATTGATGAATCGTATACATAATGAGGGCGTCAGAAGCTCGAACACTGCATATAATAACCTACAGCTCCAGACTTTGAATACGAAAATTCATGGTTTCCTACTCTTCTCCGCCAAAACGCAATTTGCACTTTAAGATTGTGGGTGTTCTAATTGGATCAAATCCAATTAGTTTGTAAGAGAAGAAAGGTCCGAAATTTGGATGTTGATTGTTTCTTTCCTGCTGGTCTGTCAGTTCAAACCCAGTGACGGCTTTGTGCAGATAGGCATTGTGAAACAACCAAGTAGTAACATGTCTCTTGGTTGAGAAAGTCACAACAGACAATCACTGGACTTCACGTGACTTCAGCCAGCGATTGTTCTATTGTTATATATGTAGTCTCTTTAAATGTAGAATAACGCGAGCCACAAAATAACACTAATTATACACCACTTGAAATCGGTTTTTGTTTTGTTCCACCCACCCCTCCGAGTGGCATAGCGATATATCTGCGGATATACAACGCTAAAATCCGGGTTTCTATACTCTAGTAGGCAGAGCACAGAGAGCTCTTTGCGTAGCTTTGTGATTAATTACAAACAAACATGTTTCTCAGAATGGCTGATATGGGTATTAACACTTTTAATGATAAAGGAGAGAACACCGTTTCGACCTTCCTAGGTCATCTTCAGGTTAAGAAAGGAAGGTCGAAACGTTGTTCTCTCCTTATCAATAAAAATGTTAACACCCATATCAGCCATTCTGAGATATATTTTTATCTCAAGTGGGTTTCTCTTCATGAGGACAAACAAAAGTATTTCTTGTTAAACGCGTAGCTTCACAATCGGCTAAGCGTGCTGAACCCACCACGGGTATTTAAACCAGATATTTAGACACGTCACGTACCTGATAGGTTTTAGTTGTGTTTAGTATTAAGAATTTTCACTCAATCTCTCATCGAAACACAAAGTCAATAGTTTTATTTTGCACCAAAGTCCTTACATTAAGCCTAATTATTTCCACAAATAACATTATAAAAACAATATCAAATCTTCAGATGTACTTAACACAATCTCTTAATTAACGTGTACCATCAAACTGACGCGAGTTAAGTTTTCTTCATTCATCCTTGGTTTGTACTATAATTCTCCAAGACCAAAGAGTGCATAAAAAAGCCACTTCTGTGTTTATTGGCTGTCTGCACTCGTTCTATCAGTTTAGTCGATAATGGGAAACTATTATTAAACCTTTACAAAATCGTTGACGGTTTATATAAACAACAGTTAAGTGTGAAAGGTAGGAGTTATCGAAAAACAAAACCAAAACCAAACAATATAAGTAGCCCCCACGCTACTCGTTTGCAAGTTTATTGGACACATCGATTTAAACACTAGTTAATGTTTAATTAAAGATATAATAAAAATAAACGTTGTTATGTGTTTACTTCAATACCAGAGAACGTCTTTTATCTAGAGAAGGAGAAATTTAACAAAGAACTGTTTTAACTAAATCTATTTTTTAACTGATTTCTGTGAATGGTTAAAACACCGATAAAATAGAAACACTTGTATTAAGTACGTTTAGGAAATGTTTACAGTACAAAATTAACAAGCTAAAAACAAAAACGATATTACACTGTTTTGTTTTGTTTTAAATTTCTTGCAAAGCTAAACGAGGGCTATCTGCGCTAGCCGTCCCTAATTTAGCAGCGTAAGATTAGAGTGAAGGCGGCTAGTCATCACCACCCACCGCCAACTATTGAGCTACTCTTTTACCAACGAATAGTGGGATTGATCGTGACTATATAACGCCTCTACGGCTGAAAGGACGAGCATGTTTGGTCTGACGGGGATTCGAACCCGCGACCCTCGGATTACGAGTCGAATGCGGTAACCATCTGACCATGGCGGACCAATTCAACAGTAACAATAACAGTGATACGAAGTTTATTTAATTATCATAATAATGATATGACATTGATATTGTAATAATGTGAAGTTCTTATAATACTAACAATGACATGATATTAATACTAACTATTGTAAGATGTGAACTTCATGTATAAGTAGCAAAAATGATATAAAAATTAATAATTTTAAATCTGGTTTGTTAGTTTTAGAGCAAAACCATATTTGGTTATAACATTTGTCCACCGCAGGGAATCGAATTACGAATTTTAGCACTGTAAGTCTGTAAACTTACCCTGCCCAATCGGAGGACATATGATTACTGTGATGATATAAACTACCGTTGTAAAAACAATGATATTACTTTGATAATTGTATTGTGAATAAATTCAAGTATGTTTATGTCAGTTTTTAGAATGTTTGGGCAACGCAACAGTAGTTGGGCAGACTAGCGCAGATGGTCCTCGTGTACCTTTGCGCGAAATGAAAAAAAACAAAACACAACAACAAACGAACAAATGAATGCAATAAACCTCACAAAAATAACTTTGTTAGTAACGAGCAAGTTTAAGAGTCAATCATACAAGCTTATGGTAATTAGCACTCGTGTAGCTTTGCTCGAATTTCAAACAAACAAACCATTCGTTAGATATGGTAACACCATCATAATTTCGTGTAGCCTCTGTTATTAATGATAAATTCTCAATACCTAAATTTTGGCTGATCGAATTTGATTTACAGTTTTATTTGTGGTAGACTAGGCTACTGAACCACGTGTTGGAACTGGTCCAAAATACCTTTTCTTTTTTAAAATACTTGCTGTTTGTTTGTGCTATTTTATACATGACTAAACAGCACGAGTCTTACAGTAGCATCATTCTGTCATTTATTAATGTCCATTTTCTCGAATATTTGAACCTTACCATGTGTTTTTGTCTATACTATTCAATAAATATTACTACATCAGTAACGCGATCAGTCATCAATGGAGCGAAATGTTTCCCTCCATTTTCCATAACATATCCTTCACGAAACGAAACGCGAGTTAAAAGTCAGACTGATAGAGAAACTTGACGTGTACATTGTATGTTCAAATTCTTTACACGAGACTTCTAAGTACAACTCCACAAATGACTTTGGTCTAAGATTCTGTAACACCATCCCAACAGAGAATAAAAACATCGGAGTTAAATAGATATAAAAAGTAACAGATGAGTGTTGCTGGGAGGAATAGGGGGGTTAAAACCTCTTTCTTACACATTGGGACAAAGAAATACTGATGTTACTGAGGGAGGGCATCGTAAAGGGTGGATCTGCTGTCATACGACGTTTAAACTCGTGAAGAATAGTCGCACGTGGCCAAGAAGCATTGTGTTGTTTATAGTTGAAGTCAAGGCACGAACACGCACCTCGAAAGTACAGACTTATTTAATACACACATATCTTAGCTCAAAAGGGGACAAAACCACGAAGAAAATAGTTTCCTTCAGTAACAGAATCTAATGACGCGTTCTCTTTGTATGGCAGACACGTTTTAACAGGCAAATCTTACGTAAAGCTTGTTTGTTTGTTTGTTTTTTGAATTTCGCACAAAGCTACTCGAGGGCTATCTGTGCTAGTCGTCCCTAATTTAGCAGTGTAAGGCTAGAGGAAAGGCAGCTAGTCATCACCACCCACCGTCAACTCTTGGACTACTCTTTTACCAACGAATAGTGGGATTGACCGTCAAATTATAACGCCCCCACGGCTGAAAGGGCGAGCATGTTTGGCGCGACAGGGATGCGAACCCGCGACCCTCCGATTACGAGTCGTACGCCTTAACACGCTTGGCCATGCCGGGCCGACGTAAAGCTCTCACTTTTGTTTCGTTTGTTTTGAATTTCGCGCAAAGCTACTCGAGGGCTATCTGCGCTAGCCGTCCCTAATTTAGCAGTGTAAGACTAGAGAGAAAGCAGCTAGTCATCACCACCCACCGCTAACTTTTAGGCTACTCTTTTACCAACGAATAGTGGGATTGACCGTCACATTATAACACCCCCACGGCTGGGATGGCGAGCACATTTGGTGCAACGGGGATTCAAACCCACGACCCTGAGATTACGAGTAGAGTGCCTTAACCACCTGGCCATGCTGGGCCCTCACTTACATAAAACGGCGGGACAGCACAAGCTTAGATATCTTATTTGGTATAACAGTTCGTTGTGAGCATTATGGTATTGGAGATTTCAAAGCACGACACCAATATCTGGCTTGCAGCGATTATTGATTGAAACGAAGGTTTTTTGTTTTCTGTATATAGACGCAACTTTAAAAAACAAGGGGGGTGAGTTCTACAAGATACGAGCAGAAAAGTGAATACGACAGAATAAACAACAACCTCTCACGAACGAGTTAGGCCTAGCGACAGAATTATCGGGAAACACGTTGAAGTTTAAACTACACCAGAGCAGGTATTTTAAGTCGTATCTTCTTCAGACAAATTTTACGGAATTGTTGTAGCTGAATTTCCTAAGTAATTCATACTATGTTTATGAGATATCGGTACATAATACCGTATAATGTTTAAGTACTTTAAATTTTGTCAGTGTAATTTGGAACCACATCCGGGAACGTGAACGTTTAATAAAGCTTATAATAACTTTACTTTTATAGTTCTTATAACTACCACAATCTGTGTTAGATATTCACTGCTATTTCTCTCGTAACTAGCATTGATACATGAACGATATTTTATGCGGTCGTGAATTAAACGGTCAGGTCAGCAACCCTCGAGTTTCAGGCTTACCCGTCCATAAATTTGAACCACTAACCAGACAGCAAACAGTTCAAAAATTTTTTCCGGCTCCTGAAATCGATTAGCTTTAATGATTGATTGTTACATTTTAAAATGCGTTCACCTACATTAGAAAACACGTACCTAATGACGTCTCAAGTCTTGGACTCGCCGTAACGCAGCCCCGCACGCTAACGTGTCTAGTAGCGAAACAAAGCATATGCCAAGAAATTAAATTAATTTTTGTATCTCAGAAGGGCTGGTATGGGTATTAACACTAACAGCTGGTATGGGTATTAACACTAACAGCTGGTATGGGAATTAACACTAACAGCTGGTATGGGAATTAACACTTTTTTGCTAAGGAGAGAACAACGTTTCAACCTTCCTAGGTCATCTTCAGGTTAAGTTTGTTTTTCGTAATTGCTGTATCAACGTAGACTTTTGGCATTTTCAACAAAAATTAATTTCCAGTTATTAATGGGTGTACTTCCGCAGGGTCCCCAAAAGTTTTCTCTTTCTAGAGTAAATAAAACAAAAATGAAAAATAACAAATATTTTTATTTTTTACTTTTCAGTTTCATGTGGTGACGTTTTGTAACCGACAGAGTGCATAATTCTTCTCGTGTTTCGTGTCATGCGCATACTGACGTCATGACTGTATAAGTTACAACGCTAAGCATCTCTTATCTGACGTCACTTTAGGATTTACTGACTGACTGACAGACAATACACTAATGTACAGTATTCCGAATTGTTAAAGCGTGACCTCCAGACGGTGTTCTGTATAGTGTTTCGTAAAGGGGAAGTTGTAATGTACACCGATGGAACGTACCTAATTACTTCGTTAAGTGAGTACATGAAAAAAACAACAACAAAAAACACATAGGTCAAGCAAACGAACATCAAATGGAAACTCTTATATATATTTTTCAGGAAAACACCTATATTCACGACACTTCGCTCCTGACTTGTAATCCTGTAATTAATGTATTCACCTGTTTATCTAAAAGACCTAGAAAATCGATATTTTGTTTAATCGACCTACAATCATGCTTTGTCCAGAAGCAATGTGATCTTTAATAACCAAAACCTAGCTTCCAGGAGCCTGTATTATATCTCATGAATAACAAATCTTTTACCTCTCTTTGACAGAAATATTTCTTCACCAAATAAGAATGATTTGAAATTAGGAAGTCAACTAGAATTTTTGTTTCCTTGTCAACGTCTTCGACAATTACTATTTTTTTTCGTTTCTTCACTGTTTGCAAATGCTGGTAAATTAGGCAACAAGAACACAAACCTAGACAATATAAACTGTTTATTATACAACAAGAACACAATCCTAAAAAACATAAACTGTTTATTACACAACAAAAATACAATCCTAAAGAACATAAACTGTTTATTATACAACAAAAACACAATCCTAAAGAACATAAGCTGTTTATTACACAACAAAAACACAAACCTAAAAAACATAAGCTGTTTATTACACAACAAAAACACAAACCTAAAAAACATAAGCTGTTTATTACACAACAAAAACACAAACCTAAAAAACATAAGCTGTTTATTACACAACAAAAACACAAACTTAAAAAACATAAGCTGTTTATTACACAACAAAAACACAAACTTAAAAAACATAAGCTGTTTATTACACAACAAAAACACAAACCTAAAAAACATAAATTTTATTATAGTTCACGAAACAGCGAAGGTCACTTTAATAAAAGTTTCTCACACATACATATATACAGAGTTTTTCAAATGCATCACTTTCAACTTTATTCAAATAGCTATATATACCATTTCACTCAACTAACTTTCATTAATATTTTCAGATACTATTAAGGATATGATTACGTTTAGACTACTTAAACTGTTTATCAAGTGAATATTAAATCACCGCTAAGTTAGATAAACTTCTTACAAACCAATATTATTAAGAACTAATTATAGACATTTGTGTTTTAATGTGTAGTGTTGTGTTCTATTCATGTTCTACCTTAGAAACCAACATAGCGTTCTATCATGTTCTATCTACCTTAGAAACCAACATAGTATTGTGTTCTAGTCATGCTCTACTTTAAAAAACCAACACATTATTGTGTTATAGTCATGTTCTACCTTAGAAAACAACACATTATTGTGTTATAGTCATGTTCTACCTTAGAAAACAACACATTATTGTGTTATAGTCATGTTCTACCTTAGAAAACAACACATTATTGTGTTATAGTCATGTCCTACCTTAGAAAACAACATATTATTGTGTTATAGTCATGTTCTACCTTAGAAAACAACATATTATTGTGTTATAGTCATGTCCTACCTTAGAAAACAACACATTATTGTGTTCTAGTCATGTTCTACCTTAGAAAACAACACATTATTGTGTTATAGTCATGTTCTACCTTAGAAAACAACACATTATTGTGTTATAGTCATGTTCTACCTTAGAAAACAACACATTATTGTGTTATAGTCATGTTCTACCTTAGAAAACAACACATTATTGTGTTATAGTCATGTTCTACCTTAGAAACCAACAGTGTTGTGTTCTATTCAAATTGTATCTTATAAACCCATACAGTATTGTGATCGCGCTGTATCACAGTGACACCGTTGTATTAAACTCACACTATTATGTAGAAACCAATAGTTTTCAATTCTGTTATCTTATAAAGAATTACAGTTTTTTATCATAGTCAAGCTGTTAGCTGGAAAGACAGGTATGATATTGTTACCAGCTTTACTTGGTACCGAAAATCAGACACAACTCTTTAAATGAACCGAAAGAAAGAGAGTAAACAAAATCAATGCACGTGCTGTTTATCCTAACATGAATGATAGAAATGTGAACGTTTTAAGAACTTATGAAACGTAATCGAAGTGCATATTTTATCAGATTAACAACAATCATTCCTTGTTTCTTCACCAGTAAAAAACGTCTCTGAATTAGCTAAAATATTTTTGAAAATCGACTTAATAAAGCTAATTTTAAGAAAAACACAGGTACTTGAATACTTCTGACTCGAAAACAAGATGACATGAAGATATTACATTTACGGTTTAAACAAGATGACATGACGAAGATATTACAGTTACGGTTTGAACAAGATGACATGACGAAGATATTACATTCACGGTTTAAACAAGATGACATGACGAAGATATTACATTCACGGTTTAAACAAGATGACATGACGAAGATATTACATTCACGGTTTAAACAAGATGACATGACGAAGATATTACAGTTACGGTTTAAACAAGATGACATGACGAAGATATTACAGTTACGGTTTGAACGGGGCTCCAATCACTGCTGAGTTCAAGAACCAGTCTTATTTCATATTCAAGAAAGATTCAAGCATTGATATGATAGTTGTTCGGTTAAGCCTAATTTCCTATTCGAGAACGGGTAAAATGTTACGAAATTCGTGATGGCTGTTTAGTTAAGTCTAATTTGATGTTCCAAAACAAGTTTACAGTCAACACTTTCATGTTCAAGAACGAATTTACTGTCGACTGATTTGATGTGAAAGAACTAGTTTACTGTCAACTCGTTTCATGTTCAAGATTGTTCACAGCAAACGTCATTAATTAATGGCTCGACATGGCCAGATGGTTAGGAAGCTCGGCTCGCAATCTGAGAATCCCGGGTTCGAATCTCCGTCACACCAAACGTGCTCGCACTTTAGCCATGGGGGCATTACAATGTGACAGTCAATCCTACTATTCGTTGTTAAAAGAGTAGCCCAAGAATTGGCGGTGGGTGGTGATGACTAGCTGCCTTCCCTCTAGTCTTACACTGCTAACTCAGAGACGGCTAGCGCAGATAGCCCTCGTGTAGCTTTGCGCGAAATTCAACCAACAAACAAACAAATCATTTATTAATGAAAGAAAAGTGGCTAAAATTTGGGACATTCTGTACTTGTAGCTTTCTCTTTTATACATAACGTATTCTATCTACAATTACCGTTCGCCAAAAACTTCTAAAGTTTAAATTCTGCGCCCGTTTTTAAAACAAATGATCAATTGAACTATTCCACTGTTATGATTTTCACTATTCCTCTAACTCGCATATAATATTAGGTAGTGAAGTTTCAGCCATATATCCAACAACTAGGTAAATAGTTTGTACCCTATGAGGAAAGACGATACAGTGGGGATAAATAAGGATACTCCCTCGCTTTAGCCCGGATGTAATTACTAGATGGTAGCAAATAATCAAAGGAAAAAAAAAAACCTTTCAACCAAACAAAACTTATGTTCTTCTTGATGACGAGAAACTTCCTTGAAATAAAAATGTATCTCAGAACGGCTGAGTATCAACACTTTTACTAATAAACTAATATTACGTAGCACACAGGGACAGCCACGAATATTTTGTTCCCCTACAAGACAGCTGAATCTCTATTACAATCAGTTTCTATATTGACATAAACACGTGCTAGTCAACAATAACTCTGGTTTCTTACAAACTGCATTAAGTGAAGGGTATACGGATGTATTGGGAACACCGTTTCGCGAACAATCAAGTTAGAAAATAGGCTTAAAGTGCAAACTGTTATTTATTTATACTAAACATAAGAACCGGAAAATGTGTGCCTTTTCTACCAACAAACATAACAAAAAACTGTATCGATATTAAACACCATTATATCTCATACAAATCAACCATTTCACTAATACACAAGGTAGAAAATAGGCTTAAAGTACAAAGCGTTGTTTATTTGTGTTTATACTGAGCACAATAACTGGAAAAAAAAATGGAACTTTTGAGCAAAAATTTGTATACACAGCCGAAACTGTTGTTTCCATAAAATCTTAAACACGGGTTGGTTTTAAAAAATAGGAATCTCTGTACTTAACAAAACTGGATCATGTTTCACAATCTGATTAAAAAAATCTGGACACCCCCTGAATTTCGTGACACGCACAGCCTGCCGACCAAATGTTTATTTACACTTGCATATAATTATTTACGAGGTGATAAAATAAAGATTTATAGTAAGAGAGTAAAAGAACTGATTGAAGAGTGTTACTACTACATGAATAATTAAAATATGTTGTTGGAATACGGTAAATACAAGTAGTTTTCAAATGAAAACATAAATAAAATAATTGTGACGCAATACCTTAATAGCAGCACAAACAAAATCAAGTATCTATTAGCTCACCATCTTTTTCATCGAATAATGGTAAGTTTATAATTATTCTTCAGTAAGATGTTACTGGTACACAGAGACTTATCATAAGTAATAACATGTTACTGGTACACAGAGACTTATCTTAAGTAATAACATGTTACTGGTACGCAGAGACTTAACATAAGTAATAACATGTTACTGGTACACAGAGACTTATCTTAAGTAATAACATGTTACTGGTACACAGAGACTTATCTTAAGTAATAACATGTTACTGGTACACAGAGACTTATCTTAAGTAATAACATGTTACTGGTACACAGAGACTTATCATAAGTAATAACATGTTACTGGTACACAGAGACATATCATAATTGAGAACATGTTGCTGGTGAACAGACACATATCATAATTGAGAACATGTTGCTGGTGAACAGACACATATCATAATTAAGAACATGTTGCTGGTGAACGGACACATAATTAATGACATGTTACTGGTAAAGAAAAAAAACCTGTTAACCTGAAGATGACCTCAGAAGGTCAAAACATTGTTCTCTGCTTTATTAGTAAAAGTGTTAATATCCGTATCAGGCGTCCTGAGATACAAACACTGAAAAGATAACAAGTGAATATTGTGAGTTTCTGTTCAGGAGAGAAAGAGAAAAAATAAAATATTTGTCAGAACAAACTGACAGACCAATATACTCTGTATCAAGATAAACAGAAGAAATCAATACTCTGTATCAAGATAAACAGAAGAGATCAATACTCTATATCAAGATAAACAGAAGAAATCAATACTCTGTATCAAGATAAACAGAAGAAATCAATACTCTGTATCAAGATAAACAGAAGAGATCGATACTCTATATCAAGATAAACAGAAGAAATCGATACTCTATATCAAGATAAACAGAAGAGATCGATACTCTGTATCAAGATAAACAGATGACATCGATACTCTGTATCAAGATAAACAGATGACATCGATACTCTGTATCAAGATAAACAGAAGAAATCGATACTCTGTATCAAGATAAACAGAAGAAATCGATACTCTGTATCAAGATAAACAGAAGAAATCGATACTCTGTATCAAGATAAACAGAAGAAATCGATACTCTGTATCAAGATAAACAGAAGAAATCGATACTCTGTATCAAGATAAACAGAAGAAATCAATACTCTGTATCAAGATAAACAGAAGAGATCGATACTCTGTATCAAGATAAACAGAAGAAATCAATACTCTATATCAAGATAAACAGAAGAAATCAATACTCTGTATCAAGATAAACAAGAGATCGATACTCTGTATCAAGATAAACAGAAGAGATCAATACTCTGTATCAAGATAAACAGAAGAAATCCATACTCTGTATCAAGATAAACAGAAGAAATCAATACTCTGTATCAAGATAAACAGAAGAGATCGATACTCTGTATCAAGATAAACAGAAGAGATCGATACTCTATATCAAGATAAACAGAAGAGATCGATACTCTATATCAAGATAAACAGAAGAGATCGATACTCTGTATCAAGATAAACAGAAGAGATCGATACTCTGTATCAAGATAAACAGAAGAGATCGATACTCTGTATCAAGATAAACAGAAGAGATCGATACTCTGTATCAAGATAAACAGAAGAGATCGATACTCTGTATCAAGATAAACAGAAGAGATCGAAATTTGCCCGGTAAATTTTGTCAGTAACATAAACAAGCAGTTCTCATAACTTCATGGACTACGGAATTGTTTACAAAGGTAGCCAGTCCGTATCTTTCGATTCTCTGTGTCCTTCACCACTTAAATTACCATTTGAAGATAAAGGTTTTATGAAACCTTTTCCAGTTAACGGAGTATTTAAAGGTTAGGTTCTAAAGACACTTTTCAATAGCTAAGCACAAAAAGGGTGGTAAGAAGACACGGTGGGGATACAGTTGGGTCATACCTAATTACTTCAGTGTGATCCCATGTGGCTGGTGGCAATTCAAAATCCACTCGAAGTCTGTTACGTAATCATCTTTACAGACTGCTTCTGATTGTAAACGGACAGACAAACTTCTCTCTCTCTCTCTTGTATTTTTTTTCTGGCCTGGCCCGGCACGACCAGACAGTTAAGGTATTGAGAATTTATGAGGGCGTTATAATGTGACGGTCAATCCCACTATTCCTTGGTAAAAGAGTAGCCCAAGAGTTGGCGGTGGATGGTGATGACTAGTTGCCTTCTCTCTAGTCTTATACTGTTAAATTAGGGATGGCTAGCGCAGATAGCCCTCGTGTAGCTTTGCGCGAAATTTTTCTCGTTTGTTTTGTTTGTTTGTTTTTTTAATTTCGCGCAAAGCAACACGAGGGATATCTGCGCTAGCCGTCCCTAATTTAGTAGTGTAAGACTAGAGGGAAGGCAGCTAGTCATCACCATCCACCGTCAACTCTTGGGCTACTCTTTTACCAACGAATAGTGGGATTGACCGTCACATTATAACGCCCCCATGGCTGAGAGGGCGAGCATGTTTGGCGCGACGGGGATGCGAACCGCGACCCTCAGATTACGAGTCGCACGCCTTAACGCGATTGGCCATGCCGGGTCCTGTGACGTCACATTCAGATTGTTGGCCTGATGTTTCAAATATGTCCGAATATATGCGTTGTATTCTGTTCGTTAAATCTGCATCTAGTTGCTACCTGCAACAACGATGGTCGTTAACAGACGTAGAGGGCAACGGTTGTTACGAAACTTCAAGGATTCAGTGAAATACGTCACATCACTTCAAAGTAGAAATGTTTCCCAGTAGAATGTACCTGAATCACGTGCTTTTTTGTAGTTCTTGAGCAATATTGGGCAAACCAAAATATGAACATTTTCCCTTAAAACTTTCCCTCGATAACTAGGTGGCGTTCAACCCACTGGAAAGACATACGGTAGCCAGATTTGAACGCATACCCTTCCATGTTCCCCCCTCAAGGACCCTAAGAGTACATACATAACAGAATTGGTAACAATCGGTCTAGCGGTTCACCAATCATAAGCTGACACACATAAATACATTCTTTGCAGCATGATGGTTCAAAATATTAGGGTTTCTAACGTCCGTTGCAGAATACGTTCTAGGGAACGTGTTTTGTGACGTGTACCGAAGTTTAAAGTTCTTACACGAATCGCTGTACTCACGTATAGTGGCCACGTGCCAGTGGAACAATACTACAGACGTTTCACTGTGTACTCCGTTTCGATCAAGACGTAGAGCTTGAACTAACACGTAAGTCTGTTGCATTAAACCATGGTCACGTTGACGCGTAAGTCTGTTACATTAAACCCTGGTCACGTTGACGCATAAGTCTGTCACATTAAACTCTATCACCCCACAATAGTTCTAAAGTTAGATAAAGGAATGTTGTGAAGAATTATTTTCATAATTAATAACTGGAGTTCTACTTTCATTATTAATAACTGGAGCTCTACTTTCATAATTAATAACTGGAGCTCTACTTTCATAATTAATAACTGGAGCTCTACTCACAGAGAAATGTCTTTAAAGGCTAATAAAGATCTAATGAAACATTTTTGTGATTTGAAATAACAACAACTTTATTTTGCTCTGTAGCATTCTATCTTCGTGACCAAATCAATAAACATACAAACGCCTGTACATAGCCCAGAAGGTTTCATCTTATCGCAAAGTTGGAGAACGTACAATAACCTCCATTTGCATGTGTATGTATATACGTGTTTTCTTATAGCAAAGCCACATCGAGCTATCTGCTGAGTCCACAAAGGGGAATCGAACCCTTGATTTTAGCGCTGCTCCAGCGGGGAACTTCCATTTGATTCCTCTATCAAAGAAACTTACTCGACTTTCCTCAAGAGCGCGTGATTCGAGGCTTAGCAAAACAAAGGAAAACAAGTGTGTAGTAGCATACTATTCCATATATAAATCCTAACACTATTTTCTACCTCTCGTTGTGTGTGTATATATATATATATATATATATACACCTAGTGCAGGAGGTGCAGTGACATACCTTTGTCCTTCGGGTACTTAGCTAGCCAGAAGGGTATTTTAATGACGTCTGTCAGCAATATATGTTTTAAATACACTGCTCGTTTCAGAGTAAACAACAGAGTTATAGTAAACGTGGTTAAGCCTTCTTCAATTCTGTGACAAATATTCGCCCTCCTTAACTTCCACTCGTATAAGCCTTCCTTTTCTTTCCACATATATGCGATTGGAACAAAGAGACGTCCAATAACATAGTTTTAAACTAGTAAATGTTTTTTGTTAGGAAATTACGGAAGTAACTCGAAATAATTTCCAATTTAAGCAAAAGAGTGACTGCTTTGAAACGTGTTGTATTTTTATCTGTTTATTTTTTAGACAATTACACTATGTAACAAAATGTTTACTGTTTCTTGTTCCTGGGCAGAAAGCGTGGCGCCTCTTCACTGATAGCTCATCCAGAAGTCTCAAAGCTCAGCTGCTCTATAACGGGAATAAGTATCCGTCTCTTCCTCTGGCTCATTCGATGCACCTCAAAGAGAAATACAACAGTGTTAAGACATCGATAGAAGCCTTGAAGTATGATAAATATGGCTGGGAGGTTATCGGAGACATCAAAATGGTGACATTCCTGATGGGTCTTCAAGGAGGCTTTACCAAGTTTCCCTGTTATCTTTGCCTTTGGGACAGCATGGACACCGCAGCGCACTACAACAGGAAGCACTGGCCACAACTGACCAAATTCTCGACACAATGTCAAGTGTGAGCCACTAGTGGACCTCCAGAAGGTGTTGTTCCCATCATTGCACATAAAACTGGGACTTATGAAACAATTTGTCACAGCTCTTGATAAGGAGTCTGCAGCCTTTATGCACCTTTGAGACTTCTTCCCTAAGCTGTCTGGGGCAAAGGTCAAAGCTGATTTCTTTGTTGGACCACAAATAAAGAAAATCCTGAAGTGCACATAATTCCCCAAGAAGCTCATTTGGAAGGAAACAAAAGCTTGGGGCAGCTTTGTCGCAGTGGTTCAGGGCTTCTTGGGCAATCACAAGGCCGAAAATTATGTGGAACTGGTTGAGGTTCTGGTGAAGAACTACAGCAAAATGGGCTGCAGGATGTCCCTGAAAGTCCATATCCTTAATGCTCATCTTGATAAATTCAAGGAGCACATGGGAGCATACTCAGAGGAGCAAGGTGAGCGTTTCCACCAAGATATACTGGACTTTGAACGCCGCTACCAAGGGGCGTATAATGAAAACATGATGGGAGACAATATTTAGGGACTGATACGTGGAAGTGATTTACATTACAGTCACAAATCTCGAAAAACTACTCACTTCTAAACATGTTTGTATAACTTTAGTATAAATACGTGTAAATCTTGATTCATATGTTGTTTTATTTAGACCTTATGTAAATGAAAATCTGCAAATTTATCCGTTTTTACATAGAAAATAGGTGAATTTCTAAATTTCATTATCCAGGTCACAAAAGCAAAGTTTGAAGGGAATAATGCCCATTTTCTGTACTTTTACAACATAAATAATTAAGAAATAACACACACTATCCAGGAACAAAATTTGTGTCATATAGTGTTATCACTGTCACGATAAACTAAAGTTTTGCAGTTGTTTGTTGTCAGAACCACAAAAACCAGTGTTTTATTGTTGTTGTCACAGCTATGGTAAATCATTGTTTTACTGTGGTTGTCCACCAGTCTAATTTCGATAAAATTGTGTGTAATTCACAACATTATAACATCTTGCATACACTTTGACAGCTATTCTATAAGCCGTTATGCCGCGGCTGAAAAAGAAAACAAAATATAATAATTGCAAGTTAAAAAGTTTCACTTCTGGTATCACGAGCTTTTCAGAAGAACAGATTGTTAGAAACTTCGAACTGAAAACATCTATGAAATAAAAATACACAAGGAAGTGATTGTTTCACAGATGGTTCTGGTTCTCCCTTCCCAACATGTATTTTTACCTTGTTTGTTTGCTTTGTGAATTTCACGCAAAAGCTACACGAGGGCTATCTGCGCTAGCCGTCCCTAATTTAGCAGTGTAAGACTAGAGGGAAGACAGCTAGTCATCACCATCTACCACCAACTCTTGGGCTACTCTTTTAACAACGAATAGTGGGATTGACCGTCACATTATACACCCACATGCCTGAAAGAGCGAGCACGTTGGGTGTGTCGGGGATTCGAACCCGCGACCCTCAGATTACGAGTCAAGTGCCTTAACCACCTGGTCATGCTGGACCACCTATTCGTTGGTGAAAGAGTAGTCCAAGAGTTGGTGGCGTGTAATGATAACTAGCTGCCTTCCCTTTAGTCTTACACTGCTAAATTAGGGACGACTAGCGCAGATAGCCCTCGTGTAGCTTTATGAGAAACTTAACAAACAAACTAATGTAACAAAAGCACATTAGGTGTATCGGGTTCAATCACACCCACAACAATATCAATATAAAGTAAAGTGGTTCATACATCTGTTTTTTATAACTGTTTTGAAGAACTGGATGGAACAATTTTTTTATTAATGTTTTGTTGTTTTTGTGTGGCTTTATAGCACAATGGGCCATCTGCGCTGTAGTTACAGCGGGGAATTGAGCCTTGAGTATCAGTTTTCTACATATGAACTCTAGTGGATAAGCCAAAGATAAGTTTAAATGGAATAAACAACTTAACGAACTTTTTGAAATGGCCAGCTATGTCAATTATACTGTCATGACACCACGAATGTGGACTCGACGACATTGGTAGTAAAATACGTGAAGCCGATGACGAACGAATATGACCTTTAATGTCCCGCTTACTGAATTAATGTTTAGTTTGCCAGGTATAATTGGTAGTTTTATATACATATATACATAAAGGAAGAGATCTCATGCAGAAAACATACTAATGTTCTGTTCAAACCCGCAAATATTCCCTCCCAAAAAAAAACACATTTCATTATGCTCATAAATCGTTGTTTGTCAATTTATATTATTACGTCATCGTATTATCTAAGCCTTCAGAAATCAACACCTTAATTTTAAGTATACCTTAACTTTCCTTTTCCATCTCGCCCTCTGGTATCAAAAAAAAAATGAGCTTCTTAAATAATTTACTAAAATATATTTTATTTCAGAATTAAATACAAGTTAAGAAAAAGGCTTAAGTTACCTTTTTACGCTTTACTCAGAAACACGCCTCTAATAAATAAATAATAATAATAGTGGAAGTTCCATAGTTAAACTTTTGTCGTTGAAAAAAAATTAAAAATAAAAAAACGAACCGAAGAAACATACGGTGTAATACAGTTAGGAAACTTAAGTTACACATATACAAATTACTGCTTTTGTCCTAGCAATATGATTGATTATATATATATGTGTGTGTACAGACAATCTGCTGTTATCGGGTTAGAAATTATGTCTCTTCCAACTCTGATTACACGTTCAGCATCAAGATGATTACACAGCACGTTCTCCCCGTTTACCAAAGGTGTGATCATAGGTGGAAACTATGACTGCCTTTTTCTCCACGTGCACACGCGAGCGCCGCATTCATTTAAATTGAAAAGTTATAAAGGCCTAAACTACGAGTGTGTACTGATTTTATTTGTTCTCCATATAATTAATAGTATTCTGTATTAAAGACAAAGTTTTCAACTACTCAGTAGAGGGAGCAAGTGAGGCACTCATACCACCAATCATCCTCGCTAATAGAATGACTCTAACTCTTATAACGCATGCGGAAAAGAAATGACCCAGAATTTTATAAACTGTTCGTTCTCCTCGTGCACTGAGGTTGATATGATGTGTTACAGTTGAACTGTAATGTTGAGTTGTTGGTAAACAGTTATCGTTGAATAGCAGTTCTGGTTAATTTAAACATATGACTATACTGCTGTTGACTGAGTTACCCATATATAAATATATACAGTAAAACCTGTCTAAGGCGGAATCGCATGGGACCGAATAAAATGTCCGGCTTAAGCAGGTTTTCTGGTTTAGACCAATTAAACATGCATTTCATTAATTATGTATAGTTTTATAACGTTATACTTGCTTAATTCAAGGGAAGTAAGACGTTTGTGAATAAAGTTATTATACTGTTTATGTTATATTTATTAGAATAAGAACAAAAATAGACATTCAAAATATACATAAGTACACAAAATCTTAAATTTATTTGAAGAAAGTGTCCAGTTTCAACTGTTTCAATGGACTTTCTCATGTGGTTAAAATGGAACACCAATTCTACAGCCTTTTCATGAAGTTCATTTTCCCCCCTTCATTTTTGTATACAATTTGATAATGTTAATACAACTTAACACTTGTGATGAAGTAGGAATTTCTATTTTCTCACTATCTTTTACATTTTGTTCATCTTCTGAATCTTGCACACCGTTAGCATCTTGTGATTCTATTATAGATTTTAAATCAGTTTCATCAGCTTCTGTTTAAAACATTCTTGTGAACGTTCACAAAACTTTCCACGTTCACAGAATCATCTGAATCAATCTTCTCCATCAGTTTGGATTTCACTAGAATCGTCATAACAAACAACTTCTCCACAATCTCCGCCATTATCAAGAATAAATCCACAGTTTCGAAAGCACTTTATTACACATTTGATTAAATGACTTAAAAATGTAATTACATCTAACACGTCAATTTTCATGGTCATTTCAGATGTTCTCTTACAGTCCATGTTTGCAATAATATGCTAAAGCATCAGTTTTCTGTATTTCAATTTTATACACTGTATAATTCCATTATATGGTGGCTGTAGAACTGATGTTGTACATGGGTGACAAGTTGTATTATCTATTAAAAGTAGAATATTCATATTTTCTTGTTCCATTCTTTTGTTTAATTTGTTAAAAAAATTCCTTTAATATAACACTTGTCATCCACACTTTATTATTCACTTTCTATTCCACAGGAGCTTTGTGCGAAATTCAAAAACAAACAAACAAACTTATAGATAGCTGAGGTAGGTGAAAGATAGTTTTCAGTCCACGTTACGCAGGTTCCACCAAATAGAGGGCCTCATATAAGAGAAATCTTAAGATAATACCACAACATTTTGATATTTCCTGATGGAACAGGATTCCGCCCTGTGCAGTTTCCGGCTTAGACAGGTTTTACAGTATATGTACTGTTGACTGAGTCTGTACCTTCCCGTCATACTTTTGTACAACGAGAATACATGACAAACAAACCTAGAGTACCGTATATATACTTCATATTTCTCATTATTATTCCAAGTTTCTCAAATTATCAACACCTTGAAATAAACAGTGAAAAACAGGAAGACAATTACGAATATCTGTATTTTTGTATCTTGTTCTTTACCTCGCCCGAAACGATAAGAAGTGTGATATATCCACAATTATCTCGTGTCAACAACGCACGGAGTATATCCACCCGCATAATCCGTGTTTATCACACGATGCACGTGGGGATCATCGGTTTAAGCTTTTAATTAACCATCCATCTCCTTGCGATGACGTTATTAGACATGACAGCGAGTGATTCGGAGTTCGAAACCTAACTCGTTGGTTTTGTTTATCTCAGTTTAACAGCGAACACTCCACGAACCTGTCGTTTCGTTTCGTAACTTATTTCTTCCACGCACGAAAAAAAAACCCCACCAAAAACAGTGGGCAAGTAGCTCAGTAAAAAAACATTAGTGGTTAGAAAAGACAAAGGTGGAATGTCCAGTGGCGAAACCCGTAAGCTGACGAGACTAGCTAATAATACCAATGAGTAATTCGAGCTGACCAGAGTCTGCGCAGTAGCATCTAAAAACCCTAATCAAGGATTTCCACTGAGTCAACGCTTCCATAGAGACGTTATTGTTTCTTATATAAACCCGAAAGCCATTAATAATTTAAGAATGTTTCTTTCTTAAGTTACACACTTAAATAAAACAGACAAGCGAGGCACGTATTGCTATCACATATTTCCGTTAAAATATCTTCCATTTATTTTATTTTTTTATGTATGTTACTTTTAACTCCCAAACACCAGCTGAATATCTCACGTGTGCACTCAGGAAACGTTTTGTAAGTCACGTATACGTTTCGCAAAAGAGCTAAGAGTGATAGCACGCGGTCAGCACGTCCAGAAGAATAACAGACGAAATCGTTGATGGACGCCCCCGCATCCAGCTTCCCTTGTCATGATTCTCATGCGATTACATTACGAGTGACGACGACTTTTCGTTTTACGACTTTTATATGAAGACAATGGATGTCATTCACCTTTGACCTTCACAACTTCTGGCGTGACGGCCTATCCCCAGTAGTTGTGAAGGTCAAAGGTCAAAGTCAAACTTCACCAACACGTTTGGGTTTCCTCAACTTCATCTGAACTGCACTTGTGTGACCAACGATGGAGAAACAAGTTGAACATTGAAGTAAAGAAGAAATGACCACTTGAGTGACCGTTTTCTGCATATTTCGTGGAGTGAGAGCGAACCAGAAACACGTACCAAATTCGTCAGTGTATTGCTTCAGAACAGTTATCCCTAATATTAAGCTGATAAGACAACAAGAAAGGCAAGTTGGTTATAACCACCAGCCGCCACCTCTCGGTGAAGTTGAACAGGCAGTAATATATAGTTCGCGTCCCCTGACTGCACATTCATACATTTTTATATGTTTTTATTAAACGTACATCCATTATTACATCACTTGGTTCTTTAGTACAATAAATGTTGTTTACAACAGTTATTCTAATTTGACCTTTGTGGTTTCTTTGCGAAGCAATCCCGTCCTTATAACTTCTATCTCATAAACTGTTTTACATAAAGTGTTTCAGTGAGGTACCAATCCTTTCGGTTTTCAGTTCCAAGTTCACACCAGACTACATTCGATTCCACTTATTGCTACTGTATATTTAGTCACAGTAATAACCTTGTCTCTAACTTAATAAAATTGATACTGTATATTTAGTCACAGTAGTACCCTTTTCTCTAACTTAATAAAATTAATACTGTATATTTAGTCACAGTAGTAACCTTGTCTCTAACTTAATAAAATTGATACTGTATATTTAGTCACAGTAGTACCCTTTTCTCCAGCTTAATAAAATTGATACTCTATATTTAGTCACAGTAGTACCCTTTTCTCTAACCTAATAAAATTGATACTGTATATTTAGTCACAGTAGTACCCTTGTTTCTAACTTAATAAAATTGATACTGTATATTTAGTCACAGTAGTACCCTTTTCTCTAACTTAATAAAATTGATACTGTATATTTAGTCACAGTAGTACACTTTTCTCTAACCTAATAAAATTGATACTGTATATTTAGTCACAGTAGTACACTTTTCTCTAACCTAATAAAATTGATACTGTATATTTAGTCACAGTAGTACACTTTTCTCTAACCTAATAAAATTGATACTGTATATTTAGTCACAGTAGTACCCTTTTCTCTAACCTAATAAAATTGGTACTGTATATTTAGTCACAGTAGTACCCTTTTCTCTAACCTAATAAAATTGGTACTGTATATTTAGTCACAGTAGTACCCTTTTCTCTAACTTAATAAAATTGATACTGTATATTTAGTCACAGTAGTACCCTTTTCTCTAACCTAATAAAATTGGTACTGTATATTTAGTCACAGTAGTACCCTTTTCTCTAACTTAATAAAATTGATACTGTATATTTAGTCACAGTAGTACCCTTGTTTCTAACTTAATAAAATTGATACTGTATATTTAGTCACAGTAGTACCCTTTTCTCTAACCTAATAAAATTGGTACTGTATATTTAGTCACAGTAGTACCCTTTTCTCTAACTTAATAAAATTGATACTGTATATTTAGTCACAGTAGTACCCTTTTCTCTAACCTAATAAAATTGGTACTGTATATTTAGTCACAGTAGTACCCTTTTCTCTAACTTAATAAAATTGATACTGTATATTTAGTCACAGTAGTACCCTTTTCTCTAACTTAATAAAATTGATACTCTATATTTAGTCACAGTAGTACCCTTTTCTCTAACCTAATAAAATTGATACTGTATATTTAGTCACAGTAGTACCCTTGTCTCTAACTTAATAAAATTGATACTGTATATTTAGTCACAGTAGTACCCTTTTCTCTAACTTAATAAAAATTGCTACTGTATATTTAGTCACAGTAGTACCCTTTTCTCTAACTTAATAAAATTGATAGTGTATATTTAGTCACAGAAGTACCCTTTTCTCTAACTTAATAAAAATTGCTACTGTATATTTAGTCACAGTAGTACCCTTTTCTCTAACTTAATAAAATTGATAGTGTATATTTAGTCACAGTAGTACCCTTTTCTCTAACTTAATAAAATTGATACTGTATATTTAGTCACAGTAGTACCCTTTTCTCTAACTTAATAAAATTGGTACTGTATATTTAGTCACAGTAGTACCCTTTTCTCTAACTTAATAAAATTGCTACTGTATATTTAGTCACAGTAGTACCCTTTTCTCTAACTTAATAAAATTGCTACTGTATATTTAGTCACAGTAGTACCCTTTTCTCTAACTTAATAAAATTGATAGTGTATATTTAGTCACAGTAGTACCCTTTTCTCTAACTTAATAAAATTGATACTGTATATTTAGTCACAGTAGTACCCTTTTCTCTAACTTAATAAAATTGGTACTGTATATTTAGTCACAGTAGTACCCTTTTCTCTAACTTAATAAAATTGATACTGTATATTTAGTCACAGTAGTACCCTTTTCTCTAACTTAATAAAATTGCTACTGTATATTTAGTCACAGTAGTACCCTTTTCTCTAACTTAATAAAATTGCTACTGTATATTTAGTCACAGTAGTACCCTTTTCTCTAACTTAATAAAATTGATAGTGTATATTTAGTCACAGTAGTACCCTTTTCTCTAACTTAATAAAATTGATACTGTATATTTAGTCACAGTAGTACACTTTTCTCTAACTTGACAAGGTACATCCTGTATATTTAGTCACAGTATTATCCCTATCTCTAACTTTTTGCGCTATATTCAGCGAACGACATTCTCTGTGGCATTTTGAGCTACACGGTTGCTCCGGTCTGTCTATCTACAATAACGACTGTTATCTTTCTCTCTGGTAATTTCGAGTTAGTACAAAAGCGCCACTTAAATATAACGGTCTCTGAAATAAGCATCTATTAGCACCAAATCACCAAGTTCCTTCATACCTAGCTGTTTCTGCTAAACATACTTACTGTTAAGGCTCACATAGCCCAAAAGATATGAATAAAGACAGAAGTGTCATACGGTCGGTATTGAAGCAAATGCTACGAAAGTAAATGAACTAAATCGAATTATCTGTCTTGTTCAGGATAAGACATTAGACAGTCACCTACCTAAATGAGAAACATAGTTGTCTTCAATTCACAACGTCACACTAAAACTTCTGACCCCTGAACAACTTTGCCCTTGCTGTAGAAGGTTCTACAGAAGCCCATGCTCGGGTTTTTATTACTATAACAAATCTGATTGCTCAAACTTTGTGATCCGATGTTTTAACTCTTCCTGTAATAAATACGTGCAATATTTTTTCTGTGTACATATTAATACGGATATACATAGACTCAGTTTTAAGTATCTTGATGCCCTTTGACCGCGAAGTGACAACAATACATTAACCATTACGTTCAACAATGCAAGACTGTTTCGGTGGATGTATGCGTTTAAAGCGAGATTGCGCTATTGCGTAACGTTGTTCACACTTCGTAAGGAGCTAATTCATTGTAACCTTATGGTAAGACTATTCATAATTAACTTCCTATCAGAACGAGCTACCTACATAGAGTTAAAACAATAAACCTGATAAGGTGTACAGCTAATTAAATACAATTCATATTTACATTTTTACTTTCAAAGATTAGAACGAACAGCTTTACCAGCTAAGAACCATCGCCACTGACAAGATTTTCGGCCATAATCCTAATAATATTTCAGGCTAAAGGGAATTATGTACTTAATAGTTAATCATCATTACATACTCACAAAGACGTGGTTATAAGATTGATGAACAAAGAAATCCAAGAAATATTTATACGGCTTAATTAGTCTGTAATCTGTAGTTGAAATACATTAATTGTTCCACCGTCGAGTCACGTCTGTAATCTGTAGTTTAAATACATTAACTGTTCCACCGTCGAGTCACGTCTGTAATCTGTAGTTTAAATACATTAACTGTTCCACCGTCGAGTCACGTCTGTAATCTGTAGTTTAAATACATTAACTGTTCCACCGTCGAGTCACGTCTGTAATCTGTAGTTTAAATACATTAATTGTTCCACCGTCGAGTCACGTCTGTAATCTGTAGTTTAAATACATTAATTGTTCCACCGTCGAGTCACGTCTGTAATCTGTAGTTTAAATACATTAATTGTTCCACCGTCGAGTCACGTCTGTAATCTGTTGCTTTTAAAAATATTTTTGAAGAAAGGTACACAAAAATTATTCAGTTATAGACGTCCTTAATTTTGGATCGATAAGCTGCAAAGAGGACTGCTGATAAATAGCCCCTATCACCAAGTTTTGCACTGCTTTTGTCTGATCTAACAAGATTTGGCCATCGCTCTAACAGCGCATCTACTGTCCCAAAATGCGAAGCAGCTTTTGCAGCAACGAGACTTGAGCCTTGAATCCTCGGAATCACAGTCCGGGCGTGTTAAAACGAGGCCACACTAAATACAATCAAAGTTAACTGCTAATACACCTAACCTCTCAACCACCAGGATATCTGTTGTATCCCAAGTGCCTAATTAGTTCTAGTATTGACCGAAAAGCCATATCGGCACCGAATGTAGCAGATATAACGTGGTCTTCACTCGGAATCTCTTATTAATAAAATATACAACTTGTAATGACGTTGGAAAGCACATCTTATTATATAAACCGAAGCTCAAAGTGGTTTCTATACAGGAGAGGAATCATTCTTCCATTTCTCGAAGCAAGAAGTGGGGTCAAACCAGCCACAGAGAACAGCTGATGGACGCTAGGCTAAAATCGGTTACACTGCGTCGAATTCAGTCTTCCTTCGTTATACCTCAACCCTCTTAATTGGATTTTGTTGAGACAAACGAATACAGTACATCTTAGTAACTTCAAGCAGGAGTTATCAAAACACAATAAAACATAAGACAAGTCTTAACTTTACCTGTAATTCACCACTTAGCTCTCTATATATATTTTCTCCTCGTTGGATAGAAAAATTTAGAAACAAACATTCTACAACGTACTACATACAAGTCTAAAGCTTAGAAGCTTAGAATAGGTTCCATGACTTAACCAGTGCGTTTTCAAAGTAATCGATAAAAAAAAAAAAAAAAAACATACTCTGACATACTGATTGCAAATTTGCAAAATCTAAATAACACAGAACACTATTACTAAACTGTTATGTAAGAAATGATCAAAGTGCCATATAATTTTAATCTTTTATACATATATGACTTTACTACATCTGTGAAGAAGGCAGTCAGTCAGTCGGGTGGTAGACAGATGGATTCATTCTGTTCTACCAGAATTTCAGCCATCACATATGCCCTGATGTTTTTACACACCTGTGATTCGTACTCTCCCTATGTCAACAGAATGCACGAGTCGAAATAGTTTAAAACGGTTTGTGTGGAGGGAAAAAAGTGTAAGACCTTGAAAACGGAATGTGTTTTCAGTCTAACCCCTCCGTAACCTGGATAAATTGTGACTGACAAGGCTATTACAGACGTCGTTTGTGCAGTCTCTCTAATAAATATCTCTGAATCAAGTGCCACCTGGCTACCCCTCCTCCATTTGCAAAATGATACGAAAAAACAAACGGGTTTTGATATGTTTGAGAGCCTTCATTTTTTTTCGTAACACATTTAAATAGCTTTGATATATGACAAAACCAGGTGATTTTTAATTAGAGTACAAAATTTATGTGATAGGCCTACTTATTATGTGAATTGAACTAATTACTGACAACAGAAATATGTATTTTCAACTATCTTACGTTAAAGTTCCCTTGAGACCTGAAATTAAACTGCCTTTCGTTATTGTTTGTTTGTTTGTTTGTATTTGCAATTTCGCGCAAAGCTACACGAGGGCTATCTGCGCTAGCCGTCCCTAATTTAGCAGTGTAAGACTAGAGGGAAGGCAGCTAGTTATCACCATCCACCGCCAACTCTTGAGCTACTCTTTTACCAACGAATGGTGGGATTGACCGTGACTTTATAACGTCCTCACGGCTGAAAGGGCGAGTATGTTTGGCGCGACGAGGATTAGAACCCGCGACTCTCAGATTATGAGTCGAACGCCTTAACCCACCTGGCCATGCCGGGTCCCTTTCGTTATTAATAATACACACATATTACTAAAGTTTAAAATGATGGAAAAGATGGATATAAATGGCAGGAGGGATGGACACACACGGGATGGAAAAGATGGATATAAATGACAGGAGGGATGGACACACACGTGATGGAAAAGATGGATATAAATGACAAGAAAGATGGACACACACGTGATGGAAAGATGGATATAAATGACAGGAGGGATGGAAAAGATGGATATAAATGACAAGAAAGATGGACACACACGTGATGGAAAAGATGGATATAAATGACAGGAGGGATGGACACACACGGGATGGAAAAGATGAATATAAATGACAGGAGGGATGGACACACACGTGATGGAAAAGATGGATATAAATGACAGGAGGGATGGACACACACGGGATGGAAAAGATGAATATAAATGACAGGAGGGATGGACACACACGTGATGGAAAAGATGAATATAAATGACAGGAGGGATGGACACACACGTGATGGAAAAGATGAATATAAATAACAAGAAAGATGGACACACACGTGATGGAAAAGATGGATATAAATGACAGGAAAGATGGACACACACGTGATGGAAAAGATGGATATAAATGATAGGATGGATAGACACACACGTGATGGAAAAGATGGATATAAATGATAGGAAGGATGGACATATGCGTGATGAAAAGGATAGGTAAAAATGATGGAAGAGACGGGTATACGTCACGGAAAATGGGGATATTTACATCATGGAAACGATCGGCATACATGTGAAGGAAAGTACAGGCGATGAAAATGATGGCTAATATTTAGTTGGTTTGTTTTGAAGCAATCACAATCCTATACAATGGGCTATCTGTGCTCTTCCCACGACGGGTATCTTAGCGCTGTGAGTCCGCATACATTCAGCTGTGCCACTGGGGGCTGTAATATTTAGAATTTTGATTCAAGGTTAATCAAACATGTAACTTTCGGACTGGATCGATACAAGTAAGTGTTTCTAATCAGTTCTCCTCAAACTTATGAATCGTAAACTGTGTATTTGATTTATTGTATTAATTATTATGTCGACTTAATTAGTTAGACATTGTAATACGACACGAGGTGAGTGGCATTGCTTCGGAGTTTCTTAAGTCCACAATTTAAATAATTACAGTGAATTCTGAAAGCTTTGTAAATACTATAGAAATGAGACGGAAGTACAGGGCGTGTGTACATAAAGTACACACGTTTCGAGTAGCTAATACACATTACCTAACTTGTTCACAAACACTCGTGTTATTAAACACTGGCAGTAAGGTGTATCCTCCATCCACTCGAGAACAGTTCATGTACTACACTAGATACTGTATTGTGTATACGAACATGTTACCTACAACACTAGACACTGTACTGTACACACGAACCGGTTACCTACAACACTAGACACTGTACTGTACACACGAACCGGTTACCTACAACACTAGACACTGTACTGTACACACGAACCGGTTACCTACAACACTAGACACTGTACTGTACACACGAACATGTTACCTACAACACTAGACACTGTACTGTACACACGAACATGTTACCTACAACACTAGACATTGTACTGTACACACGAACCGGTTACCTACAACACTAGACACTGTACTGTACACACGAACCGGTTACCTACAACACTAGACACTGTAATTGTACACACGAACCTGTTACCTACAACACTAGACACTGTACTGTACACACGAACCGGTTACTTACAACACTAGACACTGTACTGTACACACGAACCGGTTACCTACAACACTAGACACTGTACTGTACACACGAACCGGTTACCTACAACACTAGACACTGTACTGTACCACACGAACCGGTTACCTACAACACTAGACACTGTGCTGTACACACGAACCGGTTACCTACAACACTGGACACTGTACTGTACACACGAACATGTTACCTACAACACTAGACACTGTACTGTACACACGAACATGTTACCTACAACACCAGACACTGTACTGTACACACGAACATGTTACCTACAACACTAGACACTGTACTGTACACACGAACCGGTTACCTACAACACTAGACACTGTACTGTACACACGAACCGGTTACCTACAACACTAGACACTGTACTGTACACACGAACCTGTTACCTACAACACTAGACACTGTACTGTACACACGAACCGGTTACTTACAACACTAGACACTGTACTGTACACACGAACCGGTTACCTACAACACTAGACACTGTACTGTACACACGAACCGGTTACCTACAACACTAGACACTGTACTGTACACACGAACCGGTTACCTACAACACTAGACACTGTACTGTACACACGAACCGGTTACCTACAACACTAGACACTGTACTGTACACACGAACATGTTACCTACAACACTAGACACTGTACTGTACACACGAACATGTTACCTACAACACCAGACACTGTACTGTACACACGAACATGTTACCTACAACACTAGACACTGTACTGTACACACGAACATGTTTATCTATAGCAGTAGATACTGTATGGTACTATCGATGTTTATTAGTTTAAAATGTTCAAATATAAACTATTTAACCCAACTGTTATGAATACATCATAACTAGTTTCTTATATTGACAATATGAATATTACACGCACACACACACACACACACAGATAACACAGGGAACAAAGCTACACGAGGGCTATCTGCACTAGCCGTCCCTAATTTAGCAGTGTAAAACTAGAGGGAAGGAAGCTAGTCATCACCACCCACCGCCAACTCTTGGACTACTCTTTTACCAACGAATAGTGTGAGTGCGTGAAACAATGTACACCCCCCCCCCCACACACACACACGGCTGAAAGGGTGAGCAAGTCTGGTAAGACGGGGATTCGAACCCGCGACCCTCAGATTGCCAGTCGAGTGTCCTAACCACATTGCCATGCCAGACCTAAACAAAGGCAGTATAGCATACACAGACAAAACAGTGCATATATATAATATACTGTATAGTGACAATCTAGTACAGATAACAAGATAAAAGTTTACAAAGATATTAGAATTTAAAGGTAAACAGATAATACAGTTTATACAGATATTTTCAAGTTATCTTTGTACATATTACACCTCTCTCAAAAGACTGAATAAGCACGTTTCCTGATTTAATAACAAATACATTGATACAGCACATGCGAAAACAGCGTGAAATTCTGGTCCTCAGAACTCTCATAACAGTGAAACGTTTCATCCATCAGTTCTTTACACGAACGGGCATTTATCTGGTCTTCATCAAGTTTCATAATAAAGAAACATTTCATTCATCAAAACCTGAGCACTATCGATTAGCCAAACATTAGTCACATGCGTCAAATCATGCACGAACGACTTTTTCAAATTTAACCAATTAAAATCAAATTGACGACAACGACAACAAACAGACACTTACCTATTTTTAATTTTACAGCCCGTCATGGCCAAGTGGTTAAAGGTCGCGGGTTCGAATCCCCGTCACACCAAACACGCTCGCCCTTTCAGCCATGGGGGCGTTATAATGTTACAGTCAATCCCACTATTCGTTGGTAAAAGACTTGACGGTAGAGGGTGATAACTTCCCTTTAGTCCAAGGACTACTAAATTAGGGACGGCTAGGGCGAAATTAAAAATAACAAACAAAACAAATCGTTAGCTGTATATCCTCGAGAATTAACGAAAATGAAATCGGTTTCCCTTAGAACAAAGCCACATTTGGTGATGTTTCGATAGTTACTGTGTACAAATTCAACAAAGACGTGTTTGTATATATTGCAAAGAAAATGATACAACATCGAAATAATTTTAAATGACAGCAATAGACAACAATTACTGTCACTATTTATGTTTGTATTCACACTACTCCAGGGCGTTTATGAATTATTTACTCAAAGCAACTAAAACAACGAAAGAAAAGGACAAATCTTCCAAAGGGACAGATGTCTATCAAGAGGGGTGGTCCCCCGCTGGTACAGCGGTAAGTCTACGGATTTACAACGCTAAAATCAGGGGTTCGATTCCTCTCGGCGGACTCGGCAGATAGCCCGATGTGGCTTTGTTATAAGAACAACACACACACATGATGAATTTAGAAAGAAGTGAACTCAGCAAATAGCCCGATGTGGCTTTGCTACAAGAAAACACACACACTCAAGAGGGGGGTGGGGTATCCAAAATAACATGCAACTCCTATTTCAACTGGACAGCGGGTTAATAAGTGAACCCCAGGTTGCACACCCCTGGTCTAACAATTCATCAAGAGTATTCCGAAAACCTCAGCCATAAACAAAAATGAATGACTACCACTTAAAGCAACGCACGTAACAAATTCGGGCTTGTTTCGCCATGTCTCAAAAACCTTTGCAAAACACGGAAATATGTTTATTACTAGCACCTGCCTTCAAACTTCAAAATAATGTCTTCTGTAACGAACAGCAGCACTAGTTCTGCCTAGATTACTTAAAAATGGTCTATTTTATTAACGGCATTTCTTATAATACTTTAAATTACACAACGAAGTCTGAAATACAAAACAAAACGAGCTCTTTATTGGTGGATAAGACTGTAGATTGAATGTTTGGGTATAAGGATAGAGGTGTCCACATTTCACAGATCCAGACTATGTCAGTCGTGGAGGAGTTATAAAAGTGACAACCGATCGAACTGTTCGGCTAAAGACTGCCGTGTTGGCGACGGGTGCTGTTGACCAGTTGCTGTTCCTTTAATGAGAAGTTATAACAGTTATGCCTGAGTAGTGATTGGAAGGCGTTTTTGTTTTTTATGGCAGTTTAGCTGTGCTTGTACAAGGTCGATAATACAAAATTCCGTTTGCCAAAAGGACAGCTAAACTGACCGTAAAAATGTATCAGCAGACTTTACTAAACGACCAGACAGCCGCAGCAGTACGTATATATAATGTCTAACGTATAAGCTAGCAGGGAATCGATCGCCCGCAGTAATCTCTTAACGGAAAGTAAGAACGTAGCAGCAGGCCTCTCCAAGAAAGTTCATTGTGATGTGACAAAATATTTTTATTACGTCATGAAGAAAACTATAAAACTTCCCAAAAGGTGGCGAATGTTTCCAAAAAAGGAATATTATTTCATACCGAAACTGACACGCCCACAAACAAAACCTATGCAGTCCACTCCTGTGTTGTTGTTTTTTTTTTGCACACGTCACTTCGTCGATTGCCGATTGGTATCGTATCGTGTGTGTTGTCTTTATTTCCAAGGTGATTGTTACTATAACGCTGTCAGCTACTTACTAGGGCTGTGGCGATTACTCGGATAATCGGAACTGATTCGAGTTCCCCTCGGAAATCGATTTCAAGATTACAAAATCAGCAATCGTGTATATTAATAAAGAGAAATAACAATTTTGTTTGGACACAAAACGTTTATTCCTGAACGTACGCCCACAAATTTTTAAGTAACTAAATATTCAATTATATTGAATAATTATGATAAATTCCAAGTGACTCACGACGGGTGTAAGTTTGTATACGCTAAATTACACTTTTAATACGATTCATAAAATACAACAAAGCCCGGCATTGCCAAACGTATTAAGGCGTGCGACTCGTAATCTGAGGGTCGCGGGTTCGCATCCCCATCGCGCCAAACATGCTCACCCTTTCAGCCGTGGGGGCGTTATAATGTCACGGTCAATCCCACCATTCGTTGGTAAAAGAGTAGCCCAAGAGTTGGCGGTGGGTGGTGATGTCTAACTGCCTTCCCTCTAGTCTTACACTGCTAAATTAGGGACGGCTAGCACAGATAGCCCTCGAGTAGCTTTGTGCGAAATTCAAAAACAAAGAAACAATAATACAACAAAACCTGACTCACTATATCGTTAACAAAATCCATAGATATAATGTTCCTAGAAAACATACGTTCACTATATTGTCTCTAATTCTTACTTTTGACTGTTTCTATACCTTCTTCGTGTTTTATAATGTCGGATTAGTAACGGCCGACGACTATCCGAACCGATTCGACAATTTTCCGATCCAATTCGACTATACGAAAATAATTAATCAATTAAAACGTACGAAATAATCACGGTCTCACAATTTACAGAACTATTATAATCCGGTGCTAGGCGTATGGCGGTTTGAAAAGTGACCACAACTGAAAGGAGATACTGTCCCTGGTCGATAGTTTTGTTTACGAACTCTTGCTAAGCCTATTTATGTACGAGACTTGAGGACCGCTAATAATGAACTTCAATTGTCTTATAATCCTCATATACTTTACAAGGTAGTTTGATTTAGTTGTTTTTCTCCCGTTTTGTTTATTAATATCCGCTCCCCTTATCCTTCAGTGGCTCAAAGATAGGTCTACAAGCCTATGAAACTAAACGAGGGGATTTCTTTATCCGTGATGGTCAGAGCACAGAAAGCTTTAGGCTTAGCAACAACCAATGAATCTTTCGTCTCTTGTTTTTCATTACTTTTGTTTTTGAATGCTCAAAAGTTTTCGATTTCGAATTTTTTTATCACCTTTCTTGTCCTCCATGAATCCTTTTACTTTTGTCAATATACAACACGTGTATATGTAATTCCTTCTGCGTCATTCTGTCTCTCCTTCCAACGTTACTTATTTTTAAATTTCTCGCCCTATTTTCTTACAATCTTTAAAATAATTCGTGCTCTCTCATTATTTCTCTCGGTCTCACATTGTAAGACCATTTCTGATAAAACTGAACAGTCGTGCTTACAAGTGGCTCAGCGATAAAACTGAACAGTCGTGCTTACAAGTGGCTCAACGGTAAAACTGAACAGTCGTGCTTACAAGTGGCTCAACGGTAAAACTGAACAGTCGTGCTTACAAGTGGCTCAACGATAAAACTGAACAGTCGTGCTTACAAGTGGCTCAACGATAAAACTAAACAGTAGTGCTTACAAGTGGCTCAACGATAAAACTGAACAGTCGTGCTTACAAGTGGCTCAACGATAAAACTGAACAGTCGTGCTTACAAGTGGCTCAACGATAAAACTAAACAGTAGTGCTTACAAGTGGCTCAACGATAAAACTGAACAGTCGTGCTTACAAGTGGCTCAACGATAAAACTAAACAGTAGTGCTTACAAGTGGCTCAACGATAAACTGAACAGTCGTGCTTACAAGTGGCTCAACGATAAAACTAAACAGTAGTGCTTACAAGTGGCTCAACGATAAAACTGAACAGTCGTGCTTACAAGTGGCTCAACGATAAAACTGAACAGTCGTGCTTACAAGTGGCTCAACGATAAAACTAAACAGTAGTGCTTACAAGTGGCTCAACGATAAAACTAAACAGTCATGCTTTCAAGTGGCTCAACGATAAAACTAAACAGTAGTGCTTACAAGTGGCTCAACGATAAAACTGAACAGTCGTGCTTACAAGTGGCTCAACGATAAAACTGAACAGTCGTGCTTACAAGTGGCTCAACGATAAAACTAAACAGTCATGCTTACAAGTGGCTCAACGATAAAACTAAACAGTCGTGCTTACAAGTGGCTCAACGATAAAACTGAACAGTCGTGCTTACAAGTGGCTCAACGATAAAACTGAACAGTCGTGCTTACAAGTGGCTCAACGATAAAACTGAACAGTCGTGCTTACAAGTGGCTCAACGATAAAACTGAACAGTCGTGCTTACAAGTGGCTCAACGATAAAACTAAACAGTAGTGCTTACAAGTGGCTCAACGATAAAACTGAACAGTCGTGCTTTCAAGTGGCTCAACGATAAAACTAAACAGTAGTGCTTACAAGTGGCTCAACGATAAAACTAAACAGTCATGCTTTCAAGTGGCTCAACGATAAAACTAAACAGTAGTGCTTACAAGTGGCTCAACGATAAAACTGAACAGTCGTCCTTACAAGTGGCTCAACGATAAAACTGAACAGTCGTGCTTACAAGTGGCTCAACGATAAAAATGAAATATTCAACCCCGTGGTAAACACAACTCAGGCCAAGCGTGTTAAGGCGTGCGACTCGTAATCTGAGGATCGCGGGTTCGCATACCCGTCCCGCCAAACATGCTCGCCCTTTCAGCCGTGGGGGCGTTATAGTGTTACGGTCAATCCCACTATTCGTTGGTAAAAGAGTAGCCCAAGAGTTGGCGGTGGGTGGTGATGACTAGCTGCCTTCCTCTAGTCTTACGCTGCAAAATTAGGGATGGCTAGCGCAGATAGCCCTCGTGTAGCTTTGTGCGAAATTCAAAACAAACAAACACAACTCAAGACAGTTCATTGATCATATCTGCACTTAAAAAAGACTACGAGTTTCTAGGGGTTACAGGGGTACAGGGAGGGGGGTATTGAAGAAGAGCAACTGTTACTCTTGCTTGACAAATTGTTGTCCTCACGTCAGCACAATTATTCATAAATCATCACATCGTGGTGGGCGGTGCTCTTCATTGAATGGGTGACATCGTTCAGACGAAAGAACGACCTAATTAATGAGCATCGAGTAAATAAGTGTCTTCTGATACCGCGACTGTGTGACAAAGAAACAAACATCAAAGAAATGCAGATATGGAATCTCTCAACTTTTCATCCGGGATGTTAAGCTAACAGATTCCACGTCTGTATTTCTGTGATTTTTGTTTGTTTGGAATTTCGCGCAAAGCTACACGAGGGCTATCTGCGCTAGCCGTCCCTGAGTTAGCAGTGTAAGACTAGAGAAAAGGCAGCTAGTCATCACCACTCACCGCCAACTCTTGGGCTACTCTTTTAACAACGAATAGTAGAATTGACCGTAACTTATAACGCCCTCACGACTGAAAGGGCGAACATGTTTGGTGCGATCCTCAGATTGCGAATCGAACGCCTTAACCCACTTGGCCACGCCGGGCCTTGTATTTCTGCGAATAGAAGAAAACAACACAGTACTGTTTCACCTATCACTCAGTAACATACTTTTTGTACCATATCTGGTAAAGAACACATCGCTATTCATTAACTGTAAATAGCTTGTTTATTACGTCCATATTCCAAACATATAACCTCACGTACAGATATTTAAAAACATAACTTCGTGCATGTCGAACAAATGGACAGACGCCAATATAAATATGGACAGGCAGACATCGTTCGTTTGCTTATTTAGTTGTCGAATTTCGCGCAGAACTACTCGATAGTTACTTGCTCCAACCGTCCCTAATTTAGAAGTGACAAGCAAACGGCAAAAAACCCACCGCCAACCATTGGCCCTCAAACTGCGAGTCGAGCGTCCCCTAACAGGCAGGCTGATAGATACGCGGTCGGTCTGACAGATAGATTCTGAACAAGACAGTCAGACACACTACAGCTCAAAGCGTGAGGATGTCAGACCATTTTGGAAGGTAAGAACCTCGAATATGCGTCCAGCTGTAGCTAGTGTCTATTTCAAAAGCATGATCAATTTCCTATTTCTACCATGTGGTTGCGGATTTACCCATCTCTCTGCTTATAAATATGCATATAAAAAACACAGATACAGCTGACATTTTTCACACAATTTCCATAAAGACAACGAAAAATCTCGCGATTTTTCCCTCGCTCATCTAGGAGAGAACACAATGACTGAACGTTGTCATGTATTCACACGGTAAGAAGTTACACAAACAAGTAAACCTTAGACGGTGACTTATAATCTCTACACACGTCAGCAAAATACAAATATAGTGAACCCAGAACGAAACAAGCCCCTGTGTGCCCCTAGCTGTTTTCCTGTGGCCTCATTGTTACAGTTCCGCGTTGGGTAGCAGCTGTTTAAAAAGATGACAAGTCGCCGGAGATGCCTGATACGAATCCTCGGCCAGGCCTTGCCCCCATAACGACGCCCGGGGACAAGGGAGAGAGCTAGTATACTAAAGAGAGACACACACACGCACTGTCCTTACTTTCAGGTTAGGGAAAAATGTTCGGAAAGCATGTAATATCCCTTTGGCTTTGTAACGGTCAGTATGAATTCTTGTAATGATAAACATAACGCCCTCTTAAAAATCACAGATATTCAATCCTTTAAAATGTGAAAAAGTATTGTAAAAACCAACATTGTTATTGAAATATAAAGGTATTTGAAGGGGGTTAAAATGTTTATAATTTTCTCTGTTTTACCGTAAAAGGAATATAGTGAACAATGCCAAATGTTCTATCATAGAACAAAGATAGAAAATACCCATACCGGGCCCGGTATGATCAGTTCTGTTAAAGTATTCGATTCGTAATTTGATGGTCGCGGGTTCGAATACCACTCACACCAAACCTGCTCGCCCTTTCAGCCATAGGGGCATTATAAGTTACGGTCAATCCCGCTATTCGTTGGTAAAAGAGTAGCCCAAAAGTTGGCAGTGGGTGGTGATGACTAGCTGTCTTCTCTGGTACGTAATGTGACATTTTTCGTCAGAACCGCGTGGTTTTATCACAAACTCAAAGAAATATTTAACACACTTGGAAACAGGTACAGTTAAGAATTTGTTTATTATTAAGCGTGAAGATATATGTGGTTTTTCCCACTACGGGCATCGAAACCCGACATTCAGAATGTCCGCTGAGCCAATTACTGGAGCAGACGATATTATTTTAGGGACAAATGAAACCAATGTTCTGCTGGTCGTAAACAATTAAAACAAACAACTTCAAAACTTTCAAAAGTCAGTTGTTAAAAAGAAAACACTTTAATAACAATAACTGTTTTGTACACAAGCAAGACATGCAGTGTTTGCTTCTTGGGGATAAGTTTCAGTTGTTTGGTTTACGTGAAAACACTCAGGTTATTCGAAAAACAAGAACTCGAAATGTTTAGATGCTTAATAAATAGAATTTGCGTTAATAATACATGTTACTGAGAAAAGTGAAATATACTGCTCATAATAGGTGTTACTGAGAAAAGTGAAATATACTGGTCATAATAGGTGTTACTGAGAAAAGTGAAATATACTGGTCATAATAGGTGTTACTGAGAAAAGTGAAATATACTGGTCATAATAGGTGTTACTGAGAAAAGTGAAATATACTGGTCATAATAGGTGTTACTGAGAAAAGTGAAATATACTGGTCATAATAGGTGTTACTGAAAAAAGTGAAATATACTGGTAACAATAGGTGTTACTGAGAAAAGTGAAATATATTGGTCATAATAGGTGTTACTGAGAAAAGTGAAATATATTGGTCATAATAGGTGTTACTGAGAAAAGTGAAATATATTGGTCATAATAGGTGTTACTGAGAAATATGAAATATACTGGTAATAATAGGTGTTACTGAGAAAAGTGAAATATACTGGTCATAATAGGTGTTACTGAGAAAAGTGAAATATACTGGTCATAATAGGTGTTACTGAGAAAAGTGAAATATACTGGTCATAATAGGTGTTACTGAGAAATATGAAATATACTGGTAATAATAGGTGTTACTGAGAAATGTGAAATATTCTGGTCATAATAGATGTTACTGAGAAATGTGAAATATACTGGTAATAATAGGTGTTACTGAGAAAAGTGAAATATACTGGTAATAATAGGTGTTACTGAGAAAAGTGAAATATACTGGTAATAATAGGTGTTACTGAGAAATGTGAAATATACTGGTAATAATAGGTGTTACTGAGAAAAGTGAAATATACTGGTAATAATAGATGTTACTGAGAAAAGTGAAATATACTGGTAATAATAGGTGTTACTGAGAAAAGTGAAATATACTGGTAATAATAGGTGTTACTGAGAAAGTGAAACATACTGGTAATAATAGGTGTTACTGAGAAAAGTGAAATATACTGGTAATAATAGTTGTTACTGAGAAAAGTGAAATATACTGGTAATAATAGGTGTTACTGAGAAAAGTGAAATATACTGGTCATAATAGGTGTTACTGAGAAAAGTGAAATATACTGGTAATAATAGGTGTTACTGAGAAAAGTGAAATATACTGGTAATAATAGGTGTTACTGAGAAAAGTGAAATATACTGGTAATAATAGGTGTTACTGAGAAAAGTGAAATATACTGGTAATAATAGGTGTTACTGAGAAATGTGAAATATACTGGAAATAATAGGTGTTACTGAGAAAAGTGAAATATACTGGTAATAATAGGTGTTACTGAGAAAAGTGAAATATACTGGTAATAATAGGTGTTACTGAGAAAAGTGAAATATACTGGTAATAATAGTTGTTACTGAGAAAAGTGAAATATACTGGAAATAATAGGTGTTACTGAGAAAAGTGAAATATACTGGAAATAATAGGTGTTACTGAGAAAAGTGAAATATACTGGTAATAATAGGTGTTACTGAGAAATGTGAAATATACTGGTCATAATAGGTGTTACTGAGAAATGTGAAATATTCTGGTCATAATAGATGTTACTGAGAAATGTGAAATATACTGGTAATAATAGGTGTTACTGAGAAATGTGAAATATACTGGTAATAATAGGTGTTACTGAGAAAAGTGAAATATACTGGTAATAATAGGTGTTACTGAGAAAAGTGAAATATACTGGTCATAATAGGTGTTACTGAGAAAAGTGAAATATACTGGTAATAATAGGTGTTACTGAGAAATGTGAAATATACTGGTAATAATAGGTGTTACTGAGAAATGTGAAATATTCTGGTCATAATAGATGTTACTGAGAAATGTGAAATATACTGGTAATAATAGGTGTTACTGAGAAAAGTGAAATATACTGGTAATAATAGGTGTTACTGAGAAAAGTGAAATATACTGGTAATAATAGGTGTTACTGAGAAAAGTGAAATATACTGGTAATAATAGGTGTTACTGAGAAATGTGAAATATACTGGTAATAATAGATGTTACTGAGAAAAGTGAAATATACTGGTAATAATAGGTGTTACTGAGAAATGTGAAATATACTGGTAATAATAGATGTTACTGAGAAAAGTGAAATATACTGGTAATAATAGATGTTACTGAGAAAAGTGAAATATACTGGTAATAATAGGTGTTACTGAGAAATGTGAAATATACTGGTCATAATAGGTGTTACTGAGAAAAGTGAAATATACTGGTAATAATAGGTGTTACTGAGAAAAGTGAAATATACTGGTAATAATAGGTGTTACTGAGAAATGTGAAATATACTGGTAATAATAGGTGTTACTGAGAAATGTGAAATATACTGGTAATAATAGGTGTTACTGAGAAATGTGAAATATACTGGTAATAATAGGTGTTACTGAGAAATGTGAAATATACTGGTAATAATAGGTGTTATTGAGAAATATGAAATATACTGGAAATAATAGGTGTTACTGAGAAAAGTGAAATATACTGGTAATAATAGGTGTTACTGAGAAAAGTGAAATATACTGGTAATAATAGGTGTTACTGAGAAAAGTGAAATATACTGGTAATAATAGTTGTTACTGAGAAAAGTGAAATATACTGGAAATAATAGGTGTTACTGAGAAAAGTGAAATATACTGGTAATAATAGGTGTTACTGAGAAAAGTGAAATATACTGGTAATAATAGGTGTTACTGAGAAATGTGAAATATACTGGTCATAATAGGTGTTACTGAGAAATGTGAAATATACTGGTCATAATAGGTGTTACTGAAAAAAGTGAAATATACTGGTAATAATAGGTGTTACTGAGAAAAGTGAAATATACTGGTAATAATAGGTGTTACTGAGAAAAGTGAAATATACTGGTAATAATAGGTGTTACTGAGAAAAGTGAAATATACTGGTAATAATAGGTGTTACTGAGAAAAGTGAAATATACTGGTAATAATAGTTGTTACTGAGAAAAGTGAAATATACTGGAAATAATAGGTGTTACTGAGAAAAGTGAAAAATATACTGGTAATAATAGGTGTTACTGAGAAAAGTGAAATATACTGGTAATAATAGGTGTTACTGAGAAACGTGAAATATACTGGTCATAATAGGTGTTACTGAGAAATGTGAAATATACTGGTCATAATAGGTGTTACTGAAAAAAGTGAAATATACTGGTAATAATAGGTGTTACTGAGAAAAGTGAAATATACTGGTAATAATAGGTGTTACTGAGAAAAGTGAAATATAACTGGTAATAATAGGTGTTACTGAGAAACGTGAAAATAACTGGTAATAATAGGTGTTACTGAGAAACATGAAACATACCGGAAATAATAGATGTTACCGAGAAAAGTGAAATATACTGGTAATAATAGGTGTTACTGAGAAAAGTGAAATATACTGGTAATAATAGGTGTTACTGAGAAAAGTGAAAATATACTGGTAATAATAGTTGTTTACCGAGAAAAGTGAAACATACCGGTAATAATAGGTGTTACTGAGAAACGTGAAACATACCGGTAATAATAGGTGTTACTGAGAAAAGTGAAACATACTGGTCATAATAGGTGTTATTGAGAAACATGAAACATACCTGGAAATAATAGATGTTACTGAGAAAAGTGAAACATACCGGTAATAATAGGTGTTACTGAGGAAAGTGAAATATACTGGTAATAATAGGTGTTACTGAGAAAAGTGAAATATACTGGTAATAATAGGTGTTACTGAGAAAAGTGAAATATACTGGTAATAATAGGTGTTACTGAGAAAAGTGAAATATACTGGTCATAATAGGTGTTATTGAGAAATATGAAATATACTGGTCATAATAGGTGTTATTGAGAAATATGAAATATACTGGAAATAATAGATGTTACTGAGAAAAGTGAAATATACTGGTAATAATAGGTGTTACTGAGAAAAGTGAAATATACTGGTAATAATAGGTGTTACTGAGAAAACAGAAATATACTGGTAATAATAGGTTTTACTGAGAAATGTGAAATATAGCGGTAATAATAGGTGTTACTGAGAAATGTGAAATATAGCGGTAATAATAGGTGTTACTGAGAAATGTGAAATATACCAGTAATAATAAATATTACTCAGAAATGTGAAATATACTGGTAATAATTTGTTTGTTTGTTTGTTTTGGAATTTCGCACAAAGCTACTCGAGGGCTATCTGTGCTAGCCGTCCCTAATTTAGCAGTATAAGACTAGAGGGAAGGCAGCTAATCATCACCACCCACCGCCAACTCTTGGGCTACTCTTTTACCAACGAATAGTGGGATTGACCGTCACATTATAACGCCCCCACGGCTGGGATGGCGAGCATGTCTGGCGCGACCGGGATGCGAATCCGCGATCCTTAGATTACGAGTCGCACGCCTTAACACGCTTGGCCATGCCGGGCCAGCGGTAATAATAAATATTACTGAGAAACGTGAAATATAGCGGTAATAATATATATTACTGAGAAACGTGAAATATAGCGGTAATAATAAATATTACTGAGAAACGTGAAATATAGCGGTAATAATAAATATTACTGAGAAACGTGAAATATAGCGGTAATAATAAATATTACTGAGAAACGTGAAATATAGCGGTAATAATAAATATTACTGAGAAACGTGAAATATAGCGGTAATAATAAATATTACTGAGAAACGTGAAATATAGCGGTAATAATAAATATTACTGAGAAACGTGAAATATAGCGGTAATAATAAATATTACTGAGAAGTGTGAAATATAGCGGTAATAATAAATATTACTAAGAAGTGTGAAATATAGCGGTAATAATAAATGTCACTGAGTAGCGTGAAATATAAATAACAGATGTTACCTATACAAACACCAGTAAACATTACAGATATTTAAACCACAATGATTGTTACCATCATGAATATCGGTAAACATTAGAAGTGTTTAAATTTACATGACTGTTGCTGACGAAATGTTGTTAAACATTAGGAACACTGGTGCGAATAACAGTACATATTACAACTGGTAAAACAATCACGACCATCAGAGGTACGAAACATCGTAATAAATGCTGAAACAAAAATACAAACGAGTTCCGCCACCTTAAAAAATTGGAAAACGATGGTTTATCTTATATCGATATCTGACATCAGAGCAGATACGTTTATTTACCTTACTTGTAGCTGATCTATACGAGGGGTAATAAACAAACAAACTGCAACATAAAACACACAGAGAAAAAAAGAAATTCTTCCAACCTTTATTCATGCTCCCCTGGTGGTATGATCAACAACTACAACATAAAACACACAGAGAAAGAAAAAAATTCCCCCGGCCTTTATTCATGCTCTCCTGGTGGTATGATTAATAACTACAACATAAAACACACAGAGAAAGAAAGAAAATCCATCCGGCTTTTATTCATACTCTCCTGGTGGTATGATCAATAACAACAACATAAAACACACAGAGAAAGAAAGAAAATCCATCCGGCCTTTATTCATGCTCTCCTGGTGGTATAATCAATAACTACACCATAAAACACACAGAGAAAGAAAGAAAATCCATCCGACCTTTATTCAAGCTCTCCTGGTGGTATAATCAATAACTACAACATACAACACACAGAGAAAGAAAGAAAATCCATCCGGACTTTATTCAAGCTCTCCTGGTGGTATAATCAATAACTACAACATACAACACACAGAGAAAGAAAGAAAATCCATCCGGTCTTTATTCAAGCTCTCCTGGTGGTATGATCAATAACAACAACATAAAACACACAGAGAAAGAAAGAAAATCCATCCGGCCTTTATTCATGCTCTCCTGGTGGTATAATCAATAACTACACCATAAAACACACAGAGAAAGAAAGAAAATCCATCCGACCTTTATTCAAGCTCTCCTGGTGGTATAATCAATAACTACAACATACAACACACAGAGAAAGAAAGAAAATCCATCCGGTCTTTATTCAAGCTCTCCTGGTGGTATGATCAATAACTACAACATAAAACACACAGAAAAAGAAAGAAAATCCATCCGGCTTTTATTCATGCTCTCCTGGTGGCTCAGCGGTAAGCTTAAAAGTTTACAATACTAAAATTTAATGTTCGACGCCTACTGTTAGAACTGTGCAAATATCAGATCGCCTACAGCCTACTTTTTCGCTTAAGCACACATACACACACAAAAGACCTTTCGTAACCTGGTGGTGGTTTTCACGTCGTATTAGAACTTATAAAAGTGAAATTGAAACAATGTTTGAAACTTAAAGTTAAATAAAATCCAGGATTAACTTTAAGATTAACAATGAAAAATGCTTGTGTTTTTAAAAGAATCAGAGAAATATGTCCTTGAAACAAGAGAAATTTTAATCGTAATAAGACAGTCGATTGTGTAGTCAGCATTTGTTATTTCACAATTTGTTATAAATTTGCAATTAATTTCTATAATCTTTGAATCGAATTGTTTCATAAGCACATCAACAACAACAACGTTATATGTATATAAACAGTTGCTACTAATAAGATGTGTTTACTAAGATGTAACTAAAAGCGTTTACTATTAACGTAAATTTTCTAACAATCTCAACTGTCCAAACACGCCCACTGTCCTGCGTTTTTGGCTTTACAGTTCTTGATAAACGAAGTTAATTATTTTGTAGATACGGTATAAGTGATATTATATTGTTGTTTTTCTTTGCAGCGCCATAATGAACCAGCAGGTCAAGCACGGCTGAAGGTCCTCATACAAAGAAGGTTTGACCTTTTCTGCCAATTCTCCGTTTCTTGCAACTTACTAGATGGTAGCACGTAACTCGAGAACCCAGTGATTTTGAGGTCATAGTTCTAAAATGAAGGAAGACACTTTCCATTCGTCAAGGAAGATTCCTTAAAATAAGTCACAACAATTCGATTTCTCTCTGTGAGCTCCGTCTCAATCCACTTAATACACAGAATGCGTTTCAAAAACTGGATTCAGCATGTGAATAACGAAGGCCACCGTTTCCAATATGTGAACATCCTACCAAACCTCTGGTTATTATGTAGGTTATTAGGTAAAGTACAATTCACGACAGGTTTCATCTATGACGTATCCGAATCAAACCTTCAACCAACGCAGACTGAAAACGTGTTCCTCCTGAACCCCCCTCAAATAAAAACTTACAAAACAGAAGAATCGACTGTAACAAAGGGGGAGGGTAAGGAGTACCGGAAACGTAAAATCACAGAAACATTGAGTGGAACAAGAGGACAGAAACATTGTGTGGAACAAGAGGACAGAAACATTGAGTGGAACAAGAGGACAGAAACATTGAGTGGAACAAGGGGACAGAAACATTGAGTGGAACAAGGGGACAGAAACATTGAGTGGAACAAGGGGACAGAAACATTGAGTGGAACAAGGGGACAGAAACATTGAGTGGAACAAGGGGACAGAAACATTGAGTGAAACAAGGGGACAGAAACATTGAGTGAAACAAGGGGACAGAAACATTGTGTGGAACAAGAGGACAGAAACATTGTGTGGAACAAGAGGACAGAAACATTGAGTGGAACAAGAGGACAGAAACATTGAGTGGAACAAGAGGACAGAAACATTGAGTGGAACAAGAGGACAGAAACATTGTGTGGAACAAGAGGACAGAAACATTGTGTGGAACAAGACGACAGAAACATTGAGTGGAACAAGACGACAGAAACATTGAGTGGAACAAGACGACAGAAACATTGTGTGGAACAAGAGGACAGAACCATTGTGTGGAACAAGAGGACAGAACCATTGTGTGGAACAAGAGGACAGAACCATTGAGTGGAACAAGAGGACAGAAACATTGAGTGGAACAAGAGGACAGAAACATTGAGTGGAACAAGAGGACAGAACCATTGAGTGGAACAAGAGGACAGAACCATTGAGTGGAACAAGAGGACAGAACCATTGAGTGGAACAAGAGGACAGAAACATTGAGTGGAACAAGAGGACAGAAACATTGAGTGGAACAAGAGGACAGAAACATTGAGTGGAACAAGACGACAGAAACATTGAGTGGAACAAGACGACAGAAACATTGAGTGGAACAAGAGGACAGAAACATTGAGTGGAACAAGAGGACAGAAACATTGAGTGGAACAAGACGACAGAAACATTGTGTGGAACAAGACGACAGAAACATTGTGTGGAACAAGACGACAGAAACATTGAGTGGAACAAGACGACAGAAACATTGAGTGGAACAAGACGACAGAAACATTGAGTGGAACAAGACGACAGAAACATTGAGTGGAACAAGACGACAGAAACATTGAGTGGAACAAGACGACAGAAACATTGAGTGGAACAAGACGACAGAAACATTGAGTGGAACAAGACGACAGAAACATTGTGTGGAACAAGACGACAGAAACATTGTGTGGAACAAGAGGACAGAAACATTGTGTGGAACAAGAGGACAGAAACATTGAGTGGAACAAGAGGACAGAAACATTGAGTGGAACAAGAGGACAGAAACATTGAGTGGAACAAGAGGACAGAAACATTGAGTGGAACAAGAGGACAGAAACATTGAGTGGAACAAGAGGACAGAAACATTGAGTGGAACAAGAGGACAGAAACATTGAGTGGAACAAGAGGACAGAAACATTGTGTGGAACAAGAGGACAGAAACATTGTGTGGAACAAGAGGACAGAAACATTGAGTGGAACAAGAGGACAGAAACATTGTGTGGAACAAGAGGACAGAAACATTGAGTGGAACAAGAGGACAGAAACATTGTGTGGAACAAGACGACAGAAACATTGAGTGGAACAAGAGGACAGAAACATTGAGTGGAACAAGACGACAGAAACATTGTGTGGAACAAGAGGACAGAAACATTGAGTGGAACAAGACGACAGAAACATTGTGGAAACAAGAGGACAGAAACATTGAGTGGAACAAGGACAGAAACATTGAGTGGAACAAAGGACAGAAACATTGTGTGGAACAAGAGGACAGAAACATTGAGTGGAACAAGAGACAGAAACATTGTGTGGAACAAGAGGACAGAAACATTGTGTGGAACAAGAGGACAGAAACATTGAGTGGAACAAGAGGACAGAAACATTGTGTGGAACAAGAGGACAGAAACATTGTGTGGAACAAGAGGACAGAAACATTGTGTGGAACAAGAGGACAGAAACATTGTGTGGAACAAGAGGACAGAAACATTGTGTGGAACAAGAGGACAGAAACATTGTGTGGAACAAGAGGACAGAAACATTGTGTGGAACAAGAGGACAGAAACATTGTGTGGAACAAGAGGACAGAAACATGGAGTGGAACAAGAGGACAGAAACATGGAGTGGAACAAGAGGACAGAAACATTGAGTGGAACAAGAGGACAGAAACATTGTGTGGAACAAGAGGACAGAAACATTGAGTGGAACAAGAGGACAGAAACATTGAGTGGAACAAGAGGACAGAAACATTGAGTGGAACAAGAGGACAGAAACATTGAGTGGAACAAGAGGACAGAAACATTGAGTGGAACAAGAGGACAGAAACATTGAGTGGAACAAGAGGACAGAAACATTGAGTGGAACAAGAGGACAGAAACATTGAGTGGAACAAGAGGACAGAAACATTGAGTGGAACAAGAGGACAGAAACATTGAGTGGAACAAGAGGACAGAAACATTGAGTGGAACAAGAGGACAGAAACATTGAGTGGAACAAGAGGACAGAAACATTGAGTGGAACAAGAGGACAGAAACATTGAGTGGAACAAGAGGACAGAAACATTGTGTGGAACAAGAGGACAGAAACATTGTGTGGAACAAGAGGACAGAAACATTGTGTGGAACAAGAGGACAGAAACATTGTGTGGAACAAGAGGACAGAAACATTGTGTGGAACAAGAGGACAGAAACATTGAGTGGAACAAGAGGACAGAAACATTGAGTGGAACAAGAGGACAGAAACATTGAGTGGAACAAGAGGACAGAAACATTGAGTGGAACAAGAGGACAGAAACATTGAGTGGAACAAGAGGACAGAAACATTGAGTGGAACAAGAGGACAGAAACATTGTGTGGAACAAGACGACAGAAACATTGTGTGGAACAAGACGACAGAAACATTGTGTGGAACAAGACGACAGAAACATTGTGTGGAACAAGACGACAGAAACATTGTGTGGAACAAGACGACAGAAATATTGAGTGGAACAAGACGACAGAAATATTGAGTGGAACAAAGACGACAGAACCATCGTATGAAACAAGACGACACAGACATTGTATAGAACAAGACGACACAGACATTGTATAGAACAAGACAACAGAACCATTGTATAGAACAAGACGAAAGAAACATTGCATGAAGCACTGTCTAACGAATCCCCAAGTACACACGTATGGTTGATACACTAAGAGCAATAACCACATTTCAATCTACGATCTAACAAGTTTGACGATAGGTGCTTTGATTAACGGCCTTCCTTATATTCAGAATTAGGGACAGTTGTATGTTTCGCTTTGTCAGGAAACATCTCGTGACGCCTTCCATGTTAACATTTATTCTTTTATTTGACACCGAACAAAAAAAATCACTCATACCACAAAAAAAGGCACGTTGGTATATTAATTAGTGACCTTAGCTAATTCACGAGATATGGTTTTTCCTCACAAATCGTTTTGTGTCGGTGACGTAACTGTCGTGAGGAAACACATATTTCTGTTTTAGGAAAATGGCGGTGTGTTAAGGTCTGTTATTTCAATAGCAAAATTTGTCTGTTAAAACGCAATATTAGCTTCGTGTGTGTATGATAAATTAACACTCTAAGTTCCGAGTTTCAAGTATCACATCCATATACTGTAGTTGTTATAACATTGTAACAGCTTACACTATTACAAAATACAAAGTAAGTTTCACATGAAGTTTATTACATACAGATATTGACACTATTATAACAGCTGCTCAGTGATACAGCGGTATATATGCGAACTTTCAAAGCTAAAAAACAGGTTTCGATATTTGCGATGGGCACAGTACAGATAGCCCATTGTGTAGCTTCGTGCTTAGCTTCAAACAAATAAAGAAATTATTATAATAAATATTATAAAGTTACGTGTTACACAGAAAATTGGATTCATACAAAAACTACTGTTCCATAGATGATTTTCGCGCAAAACTTTGTTTGTTTTAGAGCAAAGTCAGAGTCAGCTATCTGCTATGTCCACTGCAGGGAAGTGGACCCTGCATTTTAGCGTCGTAAGACTTACCGCAGTCTCACCGTGAGGGGGACCCGCGCAAAGCTACACGAAGATTTTCGTCCTTAATTGTGAAGCAATAGACTAGAGGGAAGGCATCTAGTCAACAACAGAAGCCGCCAACTCATGTGGTACACTAATTAGTTGAATTTGTCTGTTACTCCTATAACACGTATCTATGGCCTCAAACCGTTGAACAATTATACATTTTTTTTACGTAGTGGAGGTTACGGGGCACGAACTTTGAACCCTAACATCACAGTCAGACACACTGACTACTAGAGTGCGCTCGACTCTGAATAAAAAAAAAGAACAAATAAGTAAACAAACTACATATTATTCTTCTTTTGATTCATTCATAAGATCACACGTTACACGCCCCCTGGTGGCACAGAGGTATGTTTGTGGTAGGATCCGAGGTGGGCAGAGCACAAATCACTCATTGTGTAGATTCGTGCTAAATTACAATAAAAATATTTTTATTAATCTATTATTTAAACAATATTTTAATATTAATTCTCATAATAACAAACATACAAACATGTATTATACAAGAGCGTTAAATATCACACCTGAATATTCTAGTTGTTATCACTGAAACAAACAAACAAATAAGACATAGGGACTAACAAAACAACAAACAAAGAGTAAACCACATTCAGACAAACCCTAGTTCAATCGGTTGTATTCTAGGCGTTAGGATACACGTTAAATAAAATCAGTTTGTATCAAAATGGGATTAAGCATCCAATCTAAATTATCCAATTATTATGGAGCAACACGAAAAGCACTGTTTCAAAGTTTGTTGAATCTCCTTTACAAAGAACAACTACAAATTAAACAACAATTGATTCAATTAATAATAATTTGTCAATATTAAAAAAATTTAGACAAACTACAAAGGGCCAGGCATAGCCAGGTGGTTAGAGGCGCTTGACTCGAAATCTCAGGGTTGTATGTTCGAATCCCTTTCCCACTAAACATACTTACCCTTTCAGCCGTGGAGGCGTTATAATGTTAGGTCAATCCCACTATTCGTTGATAAATGAGCAGCCCAAGAGTTGGCGGTGGCTACCTTCCTCTAGTCTTTCACTGCTAAATTAGGGACAGATAGCCCTCGTGGAGCTTTGCGAGGCATTCCAAACAAACTACAAAAAATTATCTACAACATTCTGTCCCAGGTCATCAGTTGGATACTCTCGATACCAGCAAATGTTTTCGGTCGAATATCAGGAATATATATAAAGCTCCTTACAAATTCTGATGAGTCGGGGTTACGTAGTGAAAATTCCTTTCATAGAGGTGATTTCACTGAGAGGAAATTAGTGGAAGCCTCACACCAAATCTGTCCCGGTTTACCGGGATGTGGCGCGGTTTATGTCGCCAGATACTAGGAATAGATACGGTCGTATTTAACAGTAAACGTTTTAACACCTTAAATGATTTTATCTTATAGACACAAAGGTCAAGATTCGATACTCACAGCCTAGTGGTTCGCGTGCCGCTCTATGAATCCCCAAGTACAGTGTTCGCGTCCCGTTAGACCACACACACAAAACAAAAGAATCTCGCCCGTACTTTGGGACTAAATACATTTTCAATGTCTCTTTTCTTTAACGAAAAGCCACATAATAGATTATCTGTATTCTGTCCACCACGGAAATCAAACATTGGGTCATACTAGTCAAATTCCTTGTCTATATTATTAATAGTTCATAATTAGGGACGGCCAGCAGAAATATCCTTTGAACAGAATTACACGACCATTCAAGAAAAGTAAAGCAATAAATCCATCCCACCTCAATCAGGTCCCTAACAATACTTCACAACTGTCATTGTCAGCTTCTTCAACTGTTCCTGGCGATCCACAAACTGGTCAAATGCTGATCGACACGGAGAGCGGTCACATGCAACCTGAACGTGCTGGTTACCATGACGAACATGACATTTCATGTAACCTCACACTTGTTTTGCACCTTCTGATCTTTCTCACCCTACCTGCGATAATGTGAAAATCTGTATGCCCCCATTCCACTGCAGCGCCACCTATACAAATACAAACGTCAGGAAATTCACAGAGTCTTGAGGTGTAATCACAATTAGGAGGGCAAAAGGTATTGGAACTAAACTATGTTTATTTGATATAGTTAGTCGACAACAACGAGATTAGATGATGCACTTCTACAGTTACAAACGGACGAGGTAAAAACCAGAATCTGACCCAAAGAATGAAAGGTTAATAAAACACGCTACCAAAATATAACCCATAGCATGAAACGTCAACAAACCAGGTTACCGGGATCTGACCCATAGGACGAAACTTTAAACAAACCACGCAACTGGGATCCGTCCCATAAGATGAAACATTAATACAACACGTTACCATGGGTCAGTTTCACAGGATAGAACGTTAATACAACACGCTATCCTGGGGTCAATTCCACAGAATACAACGTTAATAAACCACGCTACCATGGTCAGTTCCACAGGATAAAACGTTAATACGACACGCTACCATTAATGCATGACACCGTTACATGTCCTACGAAATCTAGTGTCAGAAAAACTTATGATCCAAGTCTAAAAGGTATGAAAGTGATGTACAATAACGTCTCCATATTGGAATGTTCTAGTGTGACGTGAGTCATCAATTTCACAGATATATGAAACAACGTTTCTTTGTTCTTGAATCAAATGACTCAATGTGTTTAATACTGCTTTCTGTTCGTGCTGAGTCATTCAGTGACTCTATCAGACAGACTCGAGATTTCGAAGGATTTGAATACGAGACTCACACACTTACATTGCTCAAATCCTGGGTTCGATTCACAGAACGCATATGGCCCATTACACAGCTATCCGTTAAAAACAATAACACAGGACTTTGGCAAACACTAAATAAAAACTACGTTAAAAAAAAACATTTGGTAAAAGCAGATACAACCATTGTCATATGCTCGCCCTTTCAGCCGTGGAGGCGTTATAATGTGACGGTCAATCCCACTATTCGTTGGTAAAAGGGTAGCCCAAGAGTTGGCAGTGGGTGGTGATGACTAGCTGCCTTCCCTCTAGTCTTACACTGATAAATTAGGGACGGCTAGCGCAGATAGCTCTCGAGTAGTTTTGCGCGAAATTCAAAACAAACAAACAAACCATTGTCATATTTCTATTTTCTACATGGAGCAACTGAAAACAAATGATACAGAACAAATATACCTAAAATATTAAATTAAAACCAGTGAATCTTGCTAAACCAAATGAATTGTAGGCGGCTTAACATTGCTGAAACGATAAAAATATAGAAGCTGCTCTGATTCACAGATGATTGTAATTATTTAAACGAACTCTGCTTAAACAGTAATTAGGTTGGTAGTTAAAATAACACTTTTCACAAAAAACGATCCATGTTTAAACAATAATTAGGTAGGTAGTTAAAATAACACTTGTCACAAAAACGATCCATGTTTAAACAATAATTAGGTGAGTAGTTAATACAACACTTGTCAAGAGTGGTCCACGTTTAAACAATAATTAGGTAGGTAGTTAAAATAACACTTGTCATAAGTGGCCCACGTTTAAACAATAATTAAATCCATGTGTGGAACACGAATAAAAAAATATTAGGTTCATTTTAGAAAATAAATTATTATATACGAACACCCCCCAAAGTAAAAGTGCAAGACACTTAAATCTATATAAAATTCAGGCCCCTTGAAATAAATAACACATACCAGATACATATATGGAATTCTTAATAATATAATTTATAAACACTGCTGCCTAAGATGTAACATCATTAAATGTACACCATTAGTGTTTATTACCTTCATGTTGCAAAATTGTGTTCACGTGGCTTCTAAGGTTGAATGTACGTAAACACATTTAATATCATAGCTAAAGGCACTCGTATAAACACGGTTTGCAATACGCCTGCATGCGAAAAGATCCGGTCTTAAAATCGTGGAACCGATTCCAAATGGTTGCCAAAGGAAACATTCCATTTAGCCTCATCACACGGACACGATTGCCTTAACCCGCGCTGCGTAAACGACCTGTATATTCCACTATAAGTCTCAGTTACAATGGGTCTCCAGGCAACGGTGAGACATCAGAATTACCTAAGACACCGGTTTACCAATTTCAAGACTGTACGAAAAGAGCGTCAACGTCTCATAGAAAGGTGTTGACTTTTAAGTCACTACGATTACAGTGGCAAAATAACAACCTCCGGGTTGGTAAATATTGTCTAATTTGTCAGTAAAAACAGAACACCTACTTACAGTAAATAAGTTTACATTTAATACATTTAAACGTGAATACGTGCTGGAAGCAACATTACTAGGCCTATTTTCAATTGCGCGATACTGCACATTGAAGAGTTTCTGCTAATAAGTAAATGCAAAATAACGGTGTGAAAACGAAAACAGCTTAAATATTAACCAATGTTCCGACTTTGAGTAATCGATTTTTCAGACAAGAACGACAAGCGAGAACCTAATTTTATAAGCAATAAGTGCATGAAACGAACCACGGAGAAACAGCATCAGTAAATACGTAAGGTGGGGAAAAAGCCTCGGAAAATAGCATTTGGAATAATACTTAGTGGGAAATGAATCCCGGAAAAATTACAACAGTAATGACGGAAGTCAGTAAAAATGACACCGTTTTATCCCAACAGGAAGAAAATTTATAAAATCGGAATGACCGCGATTTTTGCCTAAGCCTCGTTAACACGTTTTCCCATTACTATCAGACACCGCATGTAATTATATACACGACAATATGACGAGAAGAAACCGGTAGATAAAAAATATTGTATTTAAGAGTCTGTTATACTTGTTTACTGAGTAACCTAAAATGTTGACTCTTAAATAATTCGGATAGAATACTAAAACTAAACCTTGTAACAGCTAGTACGGTATATTATGCTGGCATAGATTTGTTTACAAGTCTTAACACTTCCGCTGGTTTATCTGCCGATGAAAAGACTCTTTGTTTGAAGATACTATTTGCGACCTCTAGACTAAAATTTAATTATGTGTAAAAAAAAAAATACATTAATTATAAACAGTACACTCGCTACTAAGCTCTTCACTGATCTACACAGAAATTCATACATAGATATATATATTAGTCTTTAGTATTTATAAGTGTAATACACAGAAATATATAGCCTGACGTCCTCAGACGTTTTTCAAATAACACTCGCTGCTCAACTTACGAGTGACGGACGACCCACGCGGGAACATGCACGCGGTAACTGTCAGTGATTTAAAATCTTGCTTCGAGCCTGCTGCGAAATGATCATGTTGGTGTACGTTCACACGTTGAAAAACGCGCAATATGTCTCTCACGGCAACAATATCATCCGTGAGATTCTTTCTTTCTCTCCTTCTAAGTCCCACGCGCCCTTCGTATGTTCCACAGAATATTTACATAGTTATTTTCACTTTTTGTAATTTATCGAACTTCGTTAAACAAAAAACTCGTTTAAACGAAAAACAATAAGTTATAAATTAGGTCTAACAATAGAAACCACGAGTATAGGACATAATACGACTAATATTCAGTTCCACGTTTCTTCAGTAATTAGGATAAAATGAAGTCATACGCTTCAATAGAATAAAACAAAATAATATTATTTAAAAACAGAGTGTTATTTCCAAAGTAAAATAAGTAAGCTTTCCGCTTTCTGAGAGAACAATAGAGTTGAGGATAGATATTTAATATTTCATTTCTTCATAAAAATAATAAAGTATTTCGGTTAACACTATGTTCAAACTGATTACTTGTGGCCTGTGTTAACCTTTAACGAGGTCTATACATATACAGATATACACATATATATTTATTTTCTTATACATATCTCTAGGTATTTCAGCTTTCACGAAAATAAAAAAATGGCAATTACTCTTTTTTTTTTATATTATTTAAATTGGAACAATATCTAGAAACAAAGCAGGGGTGGTCTAGCAAATGTCACCGTGTTTTATATCAATAAATATTTTACGTTTATAATAAACAAGTCAGTTGTTTCAGGTTTACACATAACTAACATTGCATACCTTAAATTAGAAATAATGGATTTTATCGTTTTTTGTTAACGTTGGACAAATCTATTTCTTTGTTGACCACGAATGTTTAAAAATTTCATTGGAACTATTTCCTTCTGGCTAATTTTTCGTGAGTTTTAGTAAATACATTGAATCTCATGCGGAACATTATATTTCATAATAAAAATTTATGTACGAGAGATTCGATATATATTTGTGACTATAAATAAGAACATTAAATTGGCAGGTCAAAGGTCACAAACATAACCGTTATATATTATTAAAGGATTCTGTATGGTATACAATTAGTAAATGTGAAACGTTTAGACGACAATTTCCAATTAGTTTATTCTATCGAATTTTTTTATACAAAATCCTTCTCGTTAAACTTCATTTAAGTTATCTTAAAAGTCGTTTAAACGTTAAAAATATTTGTATCTAACAGACTGTTATAAACTCGTGACTTTTTAGAACTTCAATATGCAAACAGATAATAACAAAAAAGCAACAGCTGAGCTTTCGGTTTATAAATATTGCCACAAGATGGCGATAGGCAAATGGCAATATTTTCTGAGTTACATCCCTGAAGCACGGTAGAATTCTAAGTACACTAACCTGTTTTTTCTTTGATTTCACAAAGAACACCGAAGAGAGCAGGTTTCATTCGATGACAGTTCAACGTATGTTTCCTGTAAAATAGACATAAAGGGGAAATTAAGATCTCAAATTTTACAGGTGTTCGAAAAAAAGTAGTCACGCTAGGCCTAAGTTTAAACCACCACGCGGGTAAGAGCGAGGCAAAGAATCGGCTGACTTAGTTACTAGCAGCGGAAAACTTCGCGAACATACCTCGCTTGAGCTTCGTCGAGACTTTGGTCTGTGATGTTCATGATCTGTTGAAGTATTTCTGATATATCGTGTTTACGAACTTCTAGTTCTGCTGCATGTGGTTGGTTTGTAGGATCCATGCTGTAAGTGTGTTGGGATATTACGTGACCTTCCATACAAACCGGGGTATGCTGTGAAACGGGTTGCATCATTGTTTGTTCATCGTCCATGCTTCAACACCACCCTCGCCAAACAGACACAACGGCCTGGCTGTCCGTCTAGCGAAGGTCATACACTGTCTACAGCATAAGCCTTTTACCAGACAACGAGCGTGACAATATCCTCTAAAACAATGAATTTCACTCGCGTTTTGGTAAACCAACTACAACAGAATATTTTGATTGGAATATTTTTTGACCACCAGCGAGAGGTTTCCGAGTGGGCTGTACGATAATGCCACTCAAGACTCTTCACCATAAAAGATGAGCGTCTATTATGACGAAAATAACGTCACATCTCGACTCTAACCAATCAGAGTCCAACTCTAAAGTTACACTTCAGCCGCAGATGGCTGTCAATCACTTAACTAAGGGTGAGAAACCCTGGATAATAACTCCGCCCAAAAAATGATTAATGATAAAAAATTTATTGTGGTTTTCTTCTTCACATGGGTATTGTTTCTAAATGAAATAATGGTCAATTAAAATTGACCGTAGTACACATATTAAAAGTTGGCTCTGCGTATACTAGTTTTCATTCTCTAATACACCCTAAAGGTTGAGGGGCTAAAGTAAAAAGGATTATAGCTTTAGAACTGTTCTTTTCACTCTGCAATATAAAATTTGTTTTTTTCCGTGTTATTTCACGTGTATCGTGTTACTTTAAATTAGGATGGGTACAAAATATGAAAACAATGAAACTAGTTCAAGTTACGTTACTTCAATGATACGTTAAACGTATGTCTACGGTTCTCAAATTTTACCCATTAATTAAATTAATATTAATTATTTTTATTGTAGTAAAAAAAGACAAAGTAATTATCTTACTTCGTAATTTTCAAAAGTAATAGGGTAATATTTCTCTTTTTCAAGTACTTTTAACCGGCACAAAATTAAAAAGAATATAAAAAGTTATGATATATTATGACAGTGCCATCTGTTGGAAAAGTTAAACAAGCTGATTATCATAAATCAGATAGTGCGTATGGTGAGGGGTTTGAAAGTAAGGTTGTGTCTATTTAAAAAATTTTGTGTAAAGTAAAACTTAAATAAGTGTACATTACTTTCACTAATGTTTTTATTATCTGAGAGACAGTAAAATTTAAAAGGCTTTGCTAGATGACTTTTGTCATATTTATTTTAAATAATTGGCAGTAATACAGTACTAAAGTGCCAGTATTACTAGTACCAACATGAACTTGTGAATAGATAGCCGCATATTAGTGTTAGTAAGCTAGGCCTAATATATAATATTAATAGTGAGTGCGGTGTTGAAACCGGTGCTTCATTTCGTCAACAGGCCTTGTTAAATCAGTGGTGTATTTAGATATAATATTTACGTACGTTTACAATAGTTACAAACAGTGAAATTGCTTTTGAAATTTGAGACGTAATATAGCATTTCATGTTTCAAATTAAAACTTCAAATGAAGTTTGAAATAATAAAAGTTAATTATTTTAAAGTGTTATTAAAACTTTACTTTTTCCTAAACTTAGTTATGTAATTGATTAATTTTATAAGCATCTACAAACTCTATTTATTATTTCCAATAGTAATATTAATATGACTTATTTATACTCTCGATTCTGTTTCACTGTCAACATATTTGTGTTTGACTCTCAAGTTTAAAAATAAACAAATATTCGAGGTTTAAGAGTCCAACACTAATAACATACAATAAACAACAACACTAAGTGCTCAAGCATTATACGTGTTATTTATTTCACTTGGTAGTTGTGGTTTCTTGTTGTTTATTTACCCTTTAATATATATCCATCATTGGATTGTCAGTAACTAGTGAATAACAATCACAAGGTTTAAATTTTTTATTGGAGTGTAATAGGTCCCAAGAACCTATAACATTTTTTTATTTTAAAATCAAGTTATTATGAAGTTGTAATGATTAGCTATAGGCTTAGCTGAGTTTTAGCATCATAGTTAATAATATTTTAATGTGATTACATACTGTATTGTGCCACTGATAAACTAAAAGTTAATTTAAACCTAATGCACAGGTTTAACATTCGGTCCAGTTGTTTTTGAGATTGGGATAGCACTGTACCTGAGGTGTCAGTCTACAACTGAATCCCAGTTGTTTCATATTACTTCATCATTTTGTCAAAAAATAAACTATATTTCAATGTCAGTCATTGGTAAAAGTGTGTATTGTACTCACTCAAATTAATTATATATATTATAGACTTTGCAATGAAAATTTATTCAACAGTTGATTAAAAACTATGATGCTTGCCATTGGTTACTAAAGAAATGAAGCTTTAACATGAATTGAACATGTTTCATGTAAATATCCTGGAAATTCATGTAAATTACAATAAGATCATCTTATAACCAATCCCACATGGAAGAGAGAATGTTTACCTAAATAATAAATTTATTAGATGTATCTATATGAAGCATGGTAACCATGTAGAAAAATAAACAAGTGTGTTGTATACAACAAATCTGATGTGTTACAGTGTGACTTGGGCTTTCTCCAGTTGGAATGAAGATGAAATTTATGTAAAAAATAAAAAGACGTTGGTTATCATACAATTTACATAATCTCTGGAACCTATGAAATGCACGTCTACAGATTTTATTTAGTATCTGTGTATATTGTACCAAGTATTTACTCTCATCTACTACACATTCACTAAATCAGCAATGTAGGGTGAAATGGATAGTTCTGACATCAAATGAATAATATCTGGTTAACTAGCAATTTGACAAACAAATATTCAAGGCTTAAGAGTCCAACACTAATAACATACAATAAACAACAACACTAACGACTCAAGCATTGTGTTATTTATTTCACTTGGTAGTTGTCGTTTTTTTGTTGTTTATTTACCCTTTAATATATATCCATCGTTGGATTGTCGGTAACTAGTGAGTAAAAATTACAAGGTTTACATTTTTTATTGGAGTGTAATAGGTTCCAAGAACCTACAACATTTTTTAAAGTCAAGTTATTATGAAGTTGTAATACACCTAAGGTTAATTCCCGTAATAACTCTTTTGTTCCTCAAATTGTCTTAGTGGTCCTCCTTAGAATGGTTATAAGTCAGTCTTCTTCATAAGAAACTCAGAACTGTACATAGTATTCCAAGTGAGGCCTAACTAGCAATTTGTAGAAACGAGTACCTCTATGGGTGTAATCACTATCTAGCTGACGTGCCTTATCTATTGAAGCCAAGTTTGTTTTCTTCAGTCAGTGTATTGAATTGTGTAATCCAAAATTACAGGTCATTTGTCCACCCTACTGGTTAGCCCATGTAATTCATGACTGTTATGTTGTGACATCCTCAGTATAGCTAGAAATACCCAAGAGTTTATTGTTAGCAGTAAACATTTTTTCTACTAATTAAACTTATTTCAATATCATTAATATAAACAAGACAGAGCAAAGATCCAGTACCGACTCTGAGATAGTCCACAAGTAAAAAGAGTCCAGTTTGACTGGACTTCATCATTCACAACCTTTTGCTATCTCCAATTCACCCTACAAACCATTAAATATAGTATTTTTCAAACCCCTACAAACTAGTTATAGTATCCACAAACACCTACCATGTTTAAGGTACCTTTTGATGGTTTAAAATCTAAGTACACCAAGTCCACTTTTGTTCCCTTGTCCAGATAACGTAAAATAAAATATACTTTTAATAAATCTGTTTTATAGCTGTTATTTACTAAAGTCAGTTTAGTTTTCAGCTTTATTCAGTTTTGTGTTGTATAGATTGTCTGTGCAAAAAAGAAAAACATAAGAAAATTTCCTATGTTCATGTAATATTAACACATGTCAGCAACTGAGCTTGTTCATGTAAATGTAACCAACAACTATTTAAACATCTATGATATCCATAGATTAGTTTAATGTAAGCATACCCCTAATAAGGTAACACAGTATTCATAGATAAGTAAAATTTATGTACCTAACAAGATAATAACACAGTATTAAAAAATAAGTAGCATGTAAACATGTCTAACAATATAACAATATTCACAAGTAAGTATCATGTAAACATGTCTAACTATATTATTCACAAGTAACATGTAAACATGTCTAACTGTATTATTCACAAGTAAGTACCATGTAAACATGTCTAACAATATTATTCACAAGTACCATGTAAACATGTCTAACAATATAACTATTAGTCGCAAGTAAGTACCATGTAAACATGTCTAAGAATATAACTATTATTCACAAGTAAGTAACGTAAACATGTCTAACAATATTATTCACAAGTAAGTACCATGTAAAGATGTCTAACAATATTATTCACAAGTAAGTACCATGTAAAGATGTCTAACAATATTATTCACAAGTAAGTAACGTAAACATGTCTAACTATATTATTCACAAGTAAGTAACGTAAACATGTCTAACAATATTATTCACAAGTAAGTACCGTGTAAACATGTCTAACAATATTATTCACAAGTAAGTACCATGTAAACATGTCTAACAATATTATTCACAAGTACCATGTAAACATGTCTAACAATATTATTCACAAGTAAGTACCATGTAAACATGTCTAACAATATTATTCACAAGTAAGTACCATGTAAACATGTCTAACAATATTCACAAGTAAGTACCATGTAAACATGTCTAACAATATTATTCACAATTAAGTACCATGTGAACATGTCTAACAATATTATTCACAAGTAAGTACCATGTAAACATGTCTAACAATATTATTCACAAGTAAGTACCATGTGAACATGTCTAACAATATTATTCACAAGTAAGTACCATGTAAACATGTCTAACAATATTATTCACAAGTAAGTACCATGTGAACATGTCTAACAATATTATTCACAAGTAAGTACCATGTGAACATGTCTAACAATATTATTCACAAGTACCATGTGAACATATCTAACAATATTATTCACAAGTAAGTACCATGTAAACATGTCTAACAATATAATTCACAAGTAAGTACCATGTGAACATGTCTAACAATATTATTCACAAGTAAGTACCATGTAAACATGTCTAACAATATTATTCACAAGTAAGTAACATGTAAACATGTCTAACAATATTATTCACAAGTAAGTACCATGTGAACATGTCTAACAATATTATTCACAAGTAAGTACCATGTAAACATGTCTAACAATATTATTCACAAGTAAGTACCATGTAAACATGTCTAACAATATTATTCACAAGTAAGTACCATGTAAACATGTCTAACAATATTATTCACAAGTAAGTAACATGTAAACATGTCTAACAATATTATTCACAAGTAAGTACCATGTAAACATGTCTAACAATATTCACAAGTACCATGTAAACATGTCTAACAATATTATTCACAATTAAGTACCATGTAAACATGTCTAACAATATTCACAAGTACCATGTGAACATGTCTAACAATATTATTCACAAGTAAGTACCATGTAAACATGTCTAACAATATTATTCACAAGTAAGTACCATGTAAACATGTCTAACAAGAAAATAAATTTTTATTTCTGATACTCACAAATTTCAGTGAGGGTATTGCATGCGTGTTTTATAGAAAGATATATACTGTACTTATCTAGACTTCCCATATGGTGGTTATAGGTGCTGTACCTATCTAGACTTCACATATGGTGGTTATAGGTGCTGTACCTATATAGACTTCACACATATGGTGGTTATAGGTACTGTATTTATCTAGACTTCACATATGGTGGTTTCTGAACATAGAATCATTTAAATAAATGATACATGTTGACTGTATTTTACTTACTAAAGATATAAGATAATCATAGTTAATACAATACAAGTTGTTTAGTGACACCAATTTATCCTCAGAAGTAAATGTGTTTAATTTAAATAGAGTTTAGTGTAAGACATGGTAAGGACTTAAGTTATAGGTTTGTTTATTATTAGTTGTTATTTTTACAGATGAGTATATAGACAAAACAGCCTCAATAGGCCCTTCGTTGTTGTCAAATGTTACATATGTTGTTGATGTCTATCTAGTACCCAAAAACTGGTGTTTAAAAACACTTTCAGAGCCAGATATCTTAAACTAAAATTTAAAGAATCTTTTAAAACATACATATCTGTGAGTGGACACAATATATATGTAAAACTGTATTAATATACTTTAATTTCAAGTATTCTATATGAATATGACTAAAATATATATGTATAACCATCATCACTTGTTTTTGCCTGTCACAGAATTTTTCTGAGTTTATTATTATTGTTTTCAGTGTACCCTTCATCAAGTTTATTATTATTGTTTTCAATGTACCCTTCATCAAGTTTATTATTATTGTTTTCAGTGTACCCTTCATCAAGTTTATTATTATTGTTTTCAGTGTACCCTTCATCGAGTTTATTATTATTGTTTTCAGTGTACCCTTCATCGAGTTTATTATTATTGTTTTCAGTGTATCCTTCATCAAGTTTATTATTATTGTTTTCAGTGTACCCTTCATCAAGTTTATTATTATTGTTTTCAGTGTACCCTTCATCGAGTTTATTATTATTGTTTTCAGTGTACCCTTCATCAAGTTTATTATTATTGTTTTCAATGTACCCTTCATCAAGTTTATTATTATTGTTTTCAGTGTACCCTTCATCCAGTTTATTATTATTGTTTTCAGTGTATCCTTCATCAAGTTTATTATTATTGTTTTCAGTGTATCCTTCATCAAGTTTATTATTATTGTTTTCAGTGTACCCTTCATCGAGTTTATTATTATTGTTTTCAGTGTACCCTTCATCAAGTTTATTATTATTGTTTTCAGTGTACCCTTCATTGAGTTTATTATTATTGTTTTCAGTGTACCCTTCATCAAGTTTATTATTATTGTTTTCAATGTACCCTTCATCAAGTTTATTATTATTGTTTTCAGTGTACCCTTCATCGAGTTTATTATTATTGTTTTCAGTGTACCCTTCATCGAGTTTATTATTATTGTTTTCAGTGTATCCTTCATCAAGTTTATTATTATTGTTTTCAGTGTACCCTTCATCGAGTTTATTATTATTGTTTTCAGTGTACCCTTCATCGAGTTTATTATTATTGTTTTCAGTGTACCCTTCATCAAGTTTATTATTATTGTTTTCAATGTACCCTTCATCAAGTTTATTATTATTGTTTTCAGTGTACCCTTCATCCAGTTTATTATTATTGTTTTCAGTGTATCCTTCATCAAGTTTATTATTATTGTTTTCAGTGTACCCTTCATCAAGTTTATTATTATTGTTTTCAGTGTATCCTTCATCGAGTTTATTATTATTGTTTTCAGTGTACCCTTCATCGAGTTTATTATTATTGTTTTCAGTGTACCCTTCATCAAGTTTATTATTATTGTTTTCAGTGTACCCTTCATCAAGTTTATTATTATTGTTTTCAGTGTACCCTTCATCAAGTTTATTATTATTGTTTTCAGTGTACCCTTCATCAAGTTTATTATTATTGTTTTCAGTGTACCCTTCATCCAGTTTATTATTATTGTTTTCAGTGTACCCTTCATCAAGTTTATTATTATTGTTTTCAGTGTACCCTTCATCCAGTTTATTATTATTGTTTTCAGTGTATCCTTCATCTTTTTTGCTATTCACCAACAATGAATGTTGTACAAGTAATAATTCATATTGTATTTGTAAGTCATATACATATATAAAAAAACACTATATTTAAATATTAGAACAAACAACTTAATGTAGTTTATAATAATTAATGGTTAGCAAAGTGTAACTTAATCAGATTTTTAACACCCTATCTATTTTGCTTAACTTTATTATTCAAAGGAGCTTTTAAATTAGGTTTCAGACAGAAACTTCTGTAGTTCTTGTGGGATGTGAACTAAGTGGTTTTGGTGGCTCACAGAACCACCCACTCTGTTATGTTTAAAACCAGGTGTTTACCGACTTCTGAGCTACCTACACTTAACATGATTTTTATACTTTTTGGTGGCTCACAGAACCACCCACTCTGTTATGTTTAAAACCAGGTGTTTACCGACTTCTGAGCTACCTACACTTAACTTGATTTTTATACTTTTTGGTGGCTCACAGAACCACCCACTCTGTTATGTCGAAAACCAGGTGTTTACCAACTTCTGAGCTACCTACACTTAACTTGATTTTTATACTTTTTGGTGGCTCACAGAACCACCCACTCTGTTATGTTGAAAACCAGTTGTTTACCGACTTCTGAGCTACCTACACTTAACTTGATTTTTATACTTTTTGGTGGCTCACAGAACCACCCACTCTGTTATGTTGAAAACCAGGTGTTTACCGACTTCTGAGCTACCTACACTTAACTTGATTTTTATACTTTTTGTGAAGGAACTTTAATAGATTCAAACAACATAAACTGTGTTCCATTTACCATGGCATTTTGTTCCTTGATCAAGTAACTTAAAAAGCTACACTAAAGTCAAAAATAAGTCTAAAGATGTTTTGGAGGGAAAAACAAAATTCGTCTATTTTCTTGCATCATTTAAGGTTTACAAATTACAATATACAACACTTGTGGCTTTGTAAATTAATTTTTGTAGCATGCTAGACATTTTAGACTGAGTTTTAAAGTAATTATTGTGAGATGTGTGTTTTATAACCATTTATCCTTTCATACATCATTAAATTACAGAAATGTATAAAGAACGGAATTTATTTGTAGCTGTCTTTCTCTTTAATCTAGAAGAGTTCGGGAACTGTTTTAAGCTGGGAAAGTTTCTTCGGACATTCTTTTATCACTATTAACTTCAGTAGAGGGCTACCTTTTGAAACACTTGTTTTTTTACCCATATGTTGTAAGTTTTATGTTAAGACTCTTTAAAAACACACACTTGTTAATGAATGAGTGTGAATTTTAAATAATCTACACATCAGGTTATAACAGAATTAGTTAAACATTGAAATTAATATTGTAAGTTTTGTTTTGTTATATTTACACGTGTGCAATGTTGACAAATATTTATACATTTCAGGTACAGATTTAAAGAAATATAAACTTCAGAAAGCCTTGCCATATATCTTGGTTGAAGTAACTTATCTTGAAGGGTTATTTGAGGTTTAGATAAATCTTTAGTAATGTACAGTCATTTGGTAGAGATGGCCAGAACTCAGAAGTGGGATAAGGTTTTGTGTTCCAAGTAGTTTTCTATTGAGTATTATTTATTTTTAATATTTAACTCTGATTTATTTATTTTTGATGTGACTTCTACTATGATGTTTTGTAATATTTTGTAAAAGTCGTAGTGAGTTTAAAGGATGAGAATCTCTTTCAATGGATACATTTTCTATATTGAAAACTAGAACCACATATATATATAAAGGATGAGAATCTCTTTCAATGGATACATTTTCTATATTGAAAACTAGTACCACATATATATATATAAAGGATGAGAATCTCTTTCAATGGATACATTTTCTATATTGAAAACTAGAACCACATATATATATAAAGGATGAGAATCTCTTTCAATGGATACATTTTCTATATTGAAAACTAGAACCACATATATATATAAAGGATGAGAATCTCTTTCAATGGATACATTTTCTATATTGAAAACTAGAACCACATATATATATAAAGGAGGAGAATCTCTTTCAATGGATACATTTTCTATATTGAAAACTAGAACCACATATATATATAAAGGATGAGAATCTCTTTCAATGGATACATTTTCTATATTGAAAACTAGAACCACATATATATATAAAGGAGGAGAATCTCTTTCAATGGATACATTTTCTATATTGAAAACTAGAACCACATATATATATAAAGGAGGAGAATCTCTTTCAATGGATACATTTTCTATATTGAAAACTAGAACCACATATATATATAAAGGAGGAGAATCTCTTTCAATGGATACATTTTCTATATTGAAAACTAGAACCACATATATATATAAAGGAGGAGAATCTCTTTCAATGGATACATTTTCTATATTGAAAACTAGAACCACATATATATATAAAGGATGAGAATCTCTTTCAATGGATACATTTTCTATATTGAAAACTAGTACCACATATATATATAAAGGATGAGAATCTCTTTCAATGCATACACTTTCTATATTGAAAACTAGAACCACATATTTATATAAAGGAGGAGAATCTCTTTCAATGGATACATTTTCTATATTGAAAACTAGTACCACATATATATATAAAGGATGAGAATCTCTTTCAATGGATACATTTTCTATATTGAAAACTAGTACCACATATATATATAAAGGATGAGAATCTCTTTCAATGGATACATTTTCTATATTGAAAACTAGAACCACATATATATATAAAGGATGAGAATCTCTTTCAATGGATACATTTTCTATATTGAAAACTAGTACCACATATATATATAAAGGAGGAGAATCTCTTTCAATGGATACACTTTCTATATTGAAAACTAGAACCACATATATATATAAAGGAGGAGAATCTCTTTCAATGGATACACTTTCTATATTGAAAACTAGTACCACATATATATATATAAAGGATGAGAATCTCTTTCAATGGATACATTTTCTATATTGAAAACTAGAACCACATATATATATAAAGGATGAGAATCTCTTTCAATGGATACATTTTCTATATTGAAAACTAGAACCACATATATATATAAAGGAGGAGAATCTCTTTCAATGGATACATTTTCTATATTGAAAACTAGAACCACATATATATATATAAAGGATGAGAACCTCTTTCAATGGATACATTTTCTATATTGAAAACTAGAACCACATATATATATAAAGGAGGAGAATCTCTTTCAATGGATACATTTTCTATATTGAAAACTAGTACCACATATATATATAAAGGATGAGAATCTCTTTCAATGGATACATTTTCTATATATAAAACTAGTACCACATATATATATAAAGGATGAGAATCTCTTTCAATGGATACATTTTCTATATTGAAAACTAGAACCACATATATATATATAAAGGAGGAGAATCTCTTTCAATGGATACATTTTCTATATTGAAAACTAGAACCACATATATATATAAAGGATGAGAATCTCTTTCAATGGATACATTTTCTATATTGAAAACTAGAACCACATATATATATAAAGGATGAGAATCTCTTTCAATGGATACATTTTCTATATTGAAAACTAGAACCACATATATATATAAAGGATGAGAATCTCTTTCAATGGATACACTTTCTATATTGAAAACTAGAACCACATATATATATAAAGGATGAGAATCTCTTTCAATGGATACATTTTCTATATTGAAAACTAGTACCACATATATATATAAAGGATGAGAATCTCTTTCAATGGATACATTTTCTATATTGAAAACTAGAACCACATATATATATATAAAGGATGAGAATCTCTTTCAATGGATACATTTTCTATATTGAAAACTAGTACCACATATATATATAAAGGAGGAGAATCTCTTTCAATGGATACACTTTCTATATTGAAAACTAGAACCACATATATATATAAAGGAGGAGAATCTCTTTCAATGGATACACTTTTTATATTGAAAATTAGTACCACATATATATATATAAAGGATGAGAATCTCTTTCAATGGATACATTTTCTATATTGAAAACTAGAACCACATATATATATAAAGGATGAGAATCTCTTTCAATGGATACATTTTCTATATTGAAAACTAGAACCACATATATATATAAAGGAGGAGAATCTCTTTCAATGGATACATTTTCTATATTGAAAACTAGTACCACATATATATATATAAAGGATGAGAATCTCTTTCAATGGATACATTTTCTATATTGAAAACTAGTACCACATATATATATAAAGGATGAGAATCTCTTTCAATGGATACATTTTCTATATTGAAAACTAGAACCACATATATATATAAAGGATGAGAATCTCTTTCAATGGATACATTTTCTATATTGAAAACTAGAACCACATATATATATAAAGGATGAGAATCTCTTTCAATGGATACATTTTCTATATTGAAAACTAGAACCACATATATATATAAAGGAGGAGAATCTCTTTCAATGGATACATTTTCTATATTGAAAACTAGAACCACATATATATATAAAGGATGAGAATCTCTTTCAATGGATACATTTTCTATATTGAAAACTAGAACCACATATATATATAAAGGAGGAGAATCTCTTTCAATGGATACATTTTCTATATTGAAAACTAGTACCACATATATATATAAAGGATGAGAATCTCTTTCAATGGATACATTTTCTATATTGAAAACTAGAACCACATATATACATAAAGGATGAGAATCTCTTTCAATGGATACATTTTCTATATTGAAAACTAGAACCACATATATATATAAAGGAGGAGAATCTCTTTTAATGGATACATTTTCTATATTGAAAACTAGAACCACAAAGACATATAAAGGAGGAGAATCTCTTTCAATGGATACATTTTCTATATTGAAAACTAGTACCACATATATATATAAAGGATGAGAATCTCTTTCAATGGATACATTTTCTATATTGAAAACTAGAACCACATATATATATAAAGGAGGAGAATCTCTTTCAATGGATACATTTTCTATATTGAAAACTAGTACCACATATATATATAAAGGATGAGAATCTCTTTCAATGGATACATTTTCTATATTGAAAACTAGAACCACATATATATATAAAGGAGGAGAATCTCTTTCAATGGATACATTTTCTATATTGAAAACTAGTACCACATATATATATAAAGGATGAGAATCTCTTTCAATGGATACATTTTCTATATTGAAAACTAGTACCACATATATATATAAAGGAGGAGAATCTCTTTCAATGGATACATTTTCTATATATAAAACTAGTACCACATATATATATAAAGGATGAGAATCTCTTTCAATGGATACATTTTCTATATATAAAACTAGTACCACATATATATATAAAGGAGGAGAATCTCTTTCAATGGATACATTTTCTATATTGAAAACTAGTACCACATATACATATAAAACTAGTACCACATATATATATAAAGGATGAGAATCTCTTTCAATGGATACATTTTCTATATTGAAAACTAGAACCACATATATATATAAAGGATGAGAATCTCTTTCAATGGATACATTTTCTATATTGAAAACTAGTACCACATATATATATAAAGGATGAGAATCTCTTTCAATGGATACATTTTCTATATTGAAAACTAGAACCACATATATATATAAAGGATGAGAATCTCTTTCAATGGATACATTTTCTATATTGAAAACTAGAACCACATATATATATAAAGGATGAGAATCTCTTTCAATGGATACATTTTCTATATTGAAAACTAGTACCACATATATATATAAAGGATGAGAATCTCTTTCAATGGATACATTTTCTATATTGAAAACTAGTACCACATATATATATAAAGGATGAGAATCTCTTCCAATGGATACACTTTCTATATTGAAAACTAGAACCACATATATATATAAAGGAGGAGAATCTCTTTCAATAGATACATTTTCTATATTGAAAACTAGTACCACATATATATATAAAGGATGAGAATCTCTTTCAATGGATACATTTTCTATATTGAAAACTAGTACCACATATATATATAAAGGATGAGAATCTCTTTCAATGGATACATTTTCTATATTGAAAACTAGAACCACATATATATATATAAAGGATGAGAATCTCTTTCAATGGATACATTTTCTATATTGAAAACTAGTACCACATATATATATAAAGGAGGAGAATCTCTTTCAATGGATACACTTTCTATATTGAAAACTAGAACCACATATATATATAAAGGAGGAGAATCTCTTTCAATGGATACACTTTCTATATTGAAAACTAGTACCACATATATATATATATATAAAGGATGAGAATCTCTTTCAATGGATACATTTTCTATATTGAAAACTAGAACCACATATATATATAAAGGAGGAGAATCTCTTTCAATGGATACATTTTCTATATTGAAAACTAGAACCACATATATATATATAAAGGATGAGAATCTCTTTCAATGGATACATTTTCTATATTGAAAACTAGAACCACATATATATATAAAGGAGGAGAATCTCTTTCAATGGATACATTTTCTATATTGAAAACTAGTACCACATATATATATAAAGGATGAGAATCTCTTTCAATGGATACATTTTCTATATTGAAAACTAGTACCACATATATATATAAAGGATGAGAATCTCTTTCAATGGATACATTTTCTATATTGAAAACTAGAACCACATATATATATAAAGGATGAGAATCTCTTTCAATGGATACATTTTCTATATTGAAAACTAGAACCACATATATATATAAAGGATGAGAATCTCTTTCAATGGATACATTTTCTATATTGAAAACTAGAACCACATATATATATAAAGGATGAGAATCTCTTTCAATGGATACATTTTCTATATTGAAAACTAGAACCACATATATATATAAAGGATGAGAATCTCTTTCAATGGATACATTTTCTATATTGAAAACTAGAACCACATATATATATAAAGGATGAGAATCTCTTTCAATGGATACATTTTCTATATTGAAAACTAGAACCACATATATATATAAAGGAGGAGAATCTCTTTCAATGGATACATTTTCTATATTGAAAACTAGTACCACATATATATATAAAGGATGAGAATCTCTTTCAATGGATACATTTTCTATATTGAAAACTAGAACCACATATATATATAAAGGATGAGAATCTCTTTCAATGGATACATTTTCTATATTGAAAACTAGAACCACATATATATATAAAGGAGGAGAATCTCTTTCAATGGATACATTTTCTATATTGAAAACTAGAACCACATATACATATAAAGGAGGAGAATCTCTTTCAATGGATACATTTTCTATATTGAAAACTAGTACCACATATATATATAAAGGATGAGAATCTCTTTCAATGGATACATTTTCTATATTGAAAACTAGAACCACATATATATATAAAGGAGGAGAATCTCTTTCAATGGATACATTTTCTATATTGAAAACTAGTACCACATATATATATAAAGGATGAGAATCTCTTTCAATGGATACATTTTCTATATTGAAAACTAGAACCACATATATATATAAAGGAGGAGAATCTCTTTCAATGGATACATTTTCTATATTGAAAACTAGTACCACATATATATATAAAGGATGAGAATCTCTTTCAATGGATACATTTTCTATATTGAAAACTAGTACCACATATATATATAAAGGAGGAGAATCTCTTTCAATGGATACATTTTCTATATATAAAACTAGTACCACATATATATATATAGGATGAGAATCTCTTTCAATGGATACATTTTCTATATATAAAACTAGTACCACATATATATATAAAGGAGGAGAATCTCTTTCAATGGATACATTTTCTATATTGAAAACTAGTACCACATATACATATAAAACTAGTACCACATATATATATAAAGGATGAGAATCTCTTTCAATGGATACATTTTCTATATTGAAAACTAGAACCACATATATATATAAAGGATGAGAATCTCTTTCAATGGATACATTTTCTATATTGAAAACTAGTACCACATATATATATAAAGGATGAGAATCTCTTTCAATGGATACATTTTCTATATATAAATCTAGTACCACATATATATATAAAGGATGAGAATCTCTTTCAATGGATACATTTTCTATATTGAAAACTAGAACCACATATATATATAAAGGATGAGAATCTCTTTCAATGGATACATTTTCTATATTGAAAACTAGTACCACATATATATATAAAGGATGAGAATCTCTTTCAATGGATACACTTTCTATATTGAAAACTAGAACCACATATATATATAAAGGAGGAGAATCTCTTTCAATGGATACATTTTCTATATTGAAAACTAGAACCACATATATATATAAAGGATGAGAATCTCTTTCAATGGATACATTTTCTATATTGAAAACTAGAACCACATATATATAAAGGAGGAGAATCTCTTTCAATGGATACATTTTCTATATTGAAAACTAGAACCACATATATATATAAAGGATGAGAATCTCTTTCAATGGATACATTTTCTATATTGAAAACTAGAACCACATATATATATAAAGGATGAGAATCTCTTTCAATGGATACATTTTCTATATTGAAAACTAGTACCACATATATATATAAAGGATGAGAATCTCTTTCAATGGATACATTTTCTATATTGAAAACTAGAACCACATATATATATAAAGGATGAGAATCTCTTTCAATGGATACATTTTCTATATATAAAACTAGTACCACATATATATATAAAGGATGAGAATCTCTTTCACTGGATACATTTTCTATATTGAAAACTAGAACCACATATATATATAAAGGATGAGAATCTCTTTCAATGGATACATTTCCTATATTGAAAACTAGTACCACATATATATATAAAGGATGAGAATCTCTTTCAATGGATACATTTTCTATATTGAAAACTAGAACCACATATATATATAAAGGATGAGAATCTCTTTCAATGGATACATTTTCTATATTGAAAACTAGAACCACATATATATATAAAGGATGAGAATCTCTTTCAATGGATACATTTTCTATTCTTTGTATTTGCTAGCAATACTGAAGCACTGGAAGAATTATGTTAAATAGATATGGTTGCATTGTAATGACTATATAAAAAGTAGGGTATACCCTGATAATGATGATATAAAAAGTAGGGTATACCCTGATAATGACTATATAAAAAGTAGGGTATACCCTGATAATGATGATATAAAAAGTAGGGTATACCCTGATAATGACTATATAAAAAGTAGGGTATACCCTGATAATGACTATATAAAAAGTAGGGTATACCCTGATAATGACGATATAAAAAGTAGGGTATACCCTGATAATGACGATATAAAAAGTAGGGTATACCCTGATAATGACTATATAAAAAGTAGGGTATACCCTGATAATGACGATTATAAAAAGTAGGGTATACCCTGATAATGACGATATAAAAAAGTAGGGTATACCCTGATAATGACTATATAAAAAAGTAGGGTATACCCTGATAATGACTATATAAAAAAGTAGGGTATACCCTGATAATGATGATATAAAAGTAGGGTATACCCTGATAATGACTATATAAAAGTAGGGTATACCCTGATAATGACTATATAAAAGTAGGGTATACCCTGATAATGACGATATAAAAAAGTAGGGTATACCCTGATAATGACGATATAAAAGTAGGGTATACCCTGATAATGACTATATAAAAGTAGGGTATACCCTGATAATGACTATATATAAAAGTAGGGTATACCCTGATAATGATGATATAAAAAAGTAGGGTATACCCTGATAATGACTATATAAAAGTAGGGTATACCCTGATAATGACTATATAAAAGTAGGGTATACCCTGATAATGACGATATAAAAAGTAGGGTATACCCTGATAATGACTATATAAAAAGTAGGGTATACCCTGATAATGACTATATAAAAAGTAGGGTATACCCTGATAATGACGATATAAAAAGTAGGGTATACCCTGATAATGACGATATAAAAAGTAGGGTATACCCTGATAATGACTATATAAAAAGTAGGATATACCCTGATAATGACTATATAAAAAAGTAGGGTATACCCTGATAATGACTATATAAAAGTAGGGTATACCCTGATAATGACGATATAAAAAGTAGGGTATACCCTGATAATGACTATATAAAAAAGTAGGGTATACCCTGATAATGACTATATAAAAGTAGGGTATACCCTGATAATGACTATATAAAAGTAGGGTATACCCTGATAATGACTATATAAAAAGTAGGGTATACCTGATAATGACTATATAAAAAGTAGGGTATACCCTGATAATGACGATATAAAAAGTAGGGTATACCCTGATAATGACTATATAAAAAGTAGGGTATACCCTGATAATGACGATATAAAAAAGTAGGGTATACCCTGATAATGACGATATAAAAAAGTAGGGTATACCCTGATAATGACTATATAAAAGTAGGGTATACCCTGATAATGACTATATAAAAGTAGGGTATACCCTGATAATGACTATATAAAAAGTAGGGTATACCCTGATAATGACGATATAAAAAAGTAGGGTATACCCTGATAATGACTATATAAAAGTAGGGTATACCCTGATAATGACTATATAAAAGTAGGGTATACCCTGATAATGACGATATAAAAGTAGGGTATACCCTGATAATGACTATATAAAAAAGTAGGGTATACCCTGATAATGACTATATAAAAGTAGGGTATACCCTGATAATGATATATAAAAGTAGGGTATACCCTGATAATGACTATATAAAAGTAGGGTATACCCTGATAATGACTATATAAAAGTAGGGTATACCCTGATAATGACTATATAAAAGTAGGGTATACCCTGATAATGACTATATAAAAAGTAGGGTATACCCTGATAATGACTATATAAAAAGTAGGGTATACCCTGATAATGACGATATAAAAAGTAGGGTATACCCTGATAATGACTATATAAAAAGTAGGGTATACCCTGATAATGACGATATAAAAAGTAGGGTATACCCTGATAATGACTATATAAAAGTAGGGTATACCCTGATAATGACGATATAAAAGTAGGGTATACCCTGATAATGACTATATAAAAGTAGGGTATACCCTGATAATGACTATATAAAAGTAGGGTATACCCTGATAATGACTATATAAAAAAGTAGGATATACCCTGATAATGACTATATAAAAAAGTAGGGTATACCCTGATAATGACTATATAAAAGTAGGATATACCCTGATAATGACTATATAAAAAAGTAGGGTATACCCTGATAATGACTATATAAAAGTAGGGTATACCCTGATAATGACGATATAAAAAGTAGGGTATACCCTGATAATGACTATATAAAAAGTAGGGTATACCCTGATAATGACTATATAAAAAGTAGGGTATACCCTGATAATGACTATATAAAAAGTAGGGTATACCCTGATAATGACGATATGAAAAGTAGGGTATACCCTGATAATGACTATATAAAAAGTAGGGTATACCCTGATAATGACTATATATAAAAGTAGGGTATACCCTGATAATGACTATATAAAAAGTAGGGTATACCCTGATAATGACTATATAAAAGTAGGGTATACCCTGATAATGACTATATAAAAGTAGGGTATACCCTGATAATGACGATATAAAAAAGTAGGGTATACCCTGATAATGACGATATAAAAGTAGGGTATACCCTGATAATGACTATATATAAAAGTAGGGTATACCCTGATAATGATGATATAAAAGTAGGGTATACCCTGATAATGACTATATAAAAAGTAGGGTATACCCTGATAATGACTATATAAAAAGTAGGGTATACCCTGATAATGACTATATAAAAAGTAGGGTATACCCTGATAATGACGATATAAAAAGTAGGGTATACCCTGATAATGACTATATAAAAAGTAGGGTATACCCTGATAATGACTATATAAAAAGTAGGGTATACCCTGATAATGACGATATAAAAGTAGGGTATACCCTGATAATGACTATATAAAAAAGTAGGGTATACCCTGATAATGACTATATAAAAAAGTAGGGTATACCCTGATAATGACTATATAAAAAAGTAGGGTATACCCTGATAATGACGATATAAAAGTAGGGTATACCCTGATAATGACTATATAAAAAGTAGGGTATACCCTGATAATGACGATATAAAAGTAGGGTATACCCTGATAATGACTGTATAAAAAGTAGGATATACCCTGATAATGACTGTATAAAAAGTAGGATATACCCTGATAATGACTATATCAAAAGTAGGGTATACCCTGATAAAGACTATATAAAAAGTAGGGTATACCCTGATAATGACTATATAAAAAGTAGGGTATACCCTGATAATGACTGATATAAAAAAGTGGGATATACCCTGATAATGACTATATATAAAAAGTAGGGTATACCCTGATAATGACGATATAAAAAGTAGGGTATACCCTGATAATGACGATATAAAAAGTAGGGTATACCCTGATAATGACTATATAAAAAGTAGGGTATACCCTGATAATGACGATATAAAAAGTAGGGTATACCCTGATAATGACTGTATAAAAAGTAGGATATACCCTGATAATGACTATATAAAAGTAGGATATACCCTGATAATGACTATATAAAAGTAGGGTATACCCTGATAATGACTATATAAAAAAGTAGGGTATACCCTGATAATGATGATATAAAAGTAGGGTATACCCTGATAATGACTATATAAGAAGTAGGGTATACCCTGATAATGATGATATAAAAAGTAGGGTATACCCTGATAATGACTGTATAAAAAGTAGGATATACCCTGATAATGACTATATAAAAAGTAGGGTATACCCTGATAATGACGATATAAAAAGTAGGGTATACCCTGATAATGACGATATAAAAAGTAGGGTATACCCTGATAATGACTGTATAAAAAGTAGGATATACCCTGATAATGACTATATAAAAAGTAGGGTATACCCTGATAATGACTATATAAAAAGTAGGGTATACCCTGATAATGACTATATAAAAAGTAGGGTATACCCTGATAATGACTATATAAAAAGTAGGGTATACCCTGATAATGATGATATAAAAGTAGGGTATACCCTGATAATGACTATATATAAAAGTAGGGTATACCCTGATAATGACTATATAAAAGTAGGGTATACCCTGATAATGACGATATAAAAAAGTAGGGTATACCCTGATAATGACTATATAAAAGTAGGGTATACCCTGATAATGACTATATATAAAAAAGTAGGGTATACCCTGATAATGACTATATAAAAAAGTAGGGTATACCCTGATAATGACGATATAAAAAAGTAGGGTATACCCTGATAATGACGATATAAAAAGTAGGGTATACCCTGATAATGACTATATAAAAAGTAGGGTATACCCTGATAATGATGATATAAAAAGTAGGGTATACCCTGATAATGACTATATAAAAAGTAGGGTATACCCTGATAATGACTATATAAAAAGTAGGGTATACCCTGATAATGACGATATAAAAAGTAGGGTATACCCTGATAATGACGATATGAAAAGTAGGGTATACCCTGATAATGACTATATAAAAAGTAGGGTATACCCTGATAATGACGATATAAAAAAGTAGGGTATACCCTGATAATGACTATATAAAAAAAGTAGGGTATACCCTGATAATGACTATATAAAAGTAGGGTATACCCTGATAATGACTATATAAAAGTAGGGTATACCCTGATAATGACGATATAAAAAAAGTAGGGTATACCCTGATAATGACTATATAAAAAAAGTAGGGTATACCCTGATAATGACGATATAAAAAGTAGGGTATACCCTGATAATGACTATATAAAAGTAAGATATACCCTGATAATGACTATATAAAAGTAGGATATACCCTGATAATGACTATATAAAAAAGTAGGGTATACCCTGATAATGACTATATAAAAGTAGGGTATACCCTGATAATGACTATATAAAAAAGTAGGGTATACCCTGATAATGACGATATAAAAAGTAGGGTATACCCTGATAATGACTATATAAAAAGTAGGGTATACCCTGATAATGACGATATGAAAAGTAGGGTATACCCTGATAACGACTGTATAAAAAGTAGGATATACCCTGATAATGACTATATAAAAAGTAGGGTATACCCTGATAATGACTATATAAAAAAAGTAGGGTATACCCTGATAATGACTATATAAAAAAGTAGGGTATACCCTGATAATGATGATATAAAAGTAGGGTATACCCTGATAATGACTATATAAAAAAGTAGGGTATACCCTGATAATGATGATATATAAAAGTAGGGTATACCCTGATAATGACTGTATAAAAGTAGGATATACCCTGATAATGACTATATAAAAGTAGGGTATACCCTGATAATGACGATATAAAAGTAGGGTATACCCTGATAATGACGATATAAAAGTAGGGTATACCCTGATAATGACTGTATAAAAAAGTAGGATATACCCTGATAATGACTATATAAAAGTAGGGTATACCCTGATAATGACTATATAAAAGTAGGGTATACCCTGATAATGACTATATAAAAAGTAGGGTATACCCTGATAATGACTATATAAAAGTAGGGTATACCCTGATAATGATGATATAAAAGTAGGGTATACCCTGATAATGACTATATAAAAAGTAGGGTATACCCTGATAATGACTATATAAAAGTAGGATATACCCTGATAATGGCTATATAAAAAGTAGGATATACCGTGATAATGATGATATAAAAAGTAGGGTATACCCTGATAATGATGATATAAAAAAGTAGGGTATACCCTGATAATGACTGTATATAAAAGTAGGATATACCCTGATAATGACTATATAAAAGTAGGGTATACCCTGATAATGACGATATAAAAAGTAGGGTATACCCTGATAATGACGATATAAAAAGTAGGGTATACCCTGATAATGACTGTATAAAAAGTAGGATATACCCTGATAATGACTATATAAAAAGTAGGGTATACCCTGATAATGACTATATAAAAGTAGGGTATACCCTGATAATGACTATATATAAAAGTAGGGTATACCCTGATAATGACTATATAAAAGTAGGGTATACCCTGATAATGATGATATAAAAAAGTAGGGTATACCCTGATAATGACTATATAAAAAGTAGGGTACACACTGATAATGACTATATAAAAAAGTAGGGTATACCCTGATAATGACTATATAAAAAAGTAGGGTATACCCTGATAATGACTATATAAAAAGTAGGGTATACCCTGATAATGACTATATAAAAAAGTAGGGTATACCCTGATAATGATGATATAAAAGTAGGGTATACCCTGATAATGACTATATAAAAAAGTAGGGTATACCCTGATAATGACTATATAAAAGTAGGGTATACCCTGATAATGATGATATAAAAGTAGGGTATACCCTGATAATGACTATATAAAAAAGTAGGGTATACCCTGATAATGACTATATAAAAAAGTAGGGTATACCCTGATAATGACTATATAAAAAAGTAGGGTATACCCTGATAATGACTATATAAAAGTAGGGATATACCCTGATAATGACTATATAAAAGTAGGGTATACCCTGATAATGACGATATAAAAAGTAGGGTATACCCTGATAATGACGATATAAAAAGTAGGGTATACCCTGATAATGACTGTATAAAAAGTAGGATATACCCTGATAATGGCTATATAAAAAGTAGGATATACCCTGATAATGACTATATAAAAAGTAGGATATACCCTGATAATGACTATATAAAAAGTAGGGTATACCCTGATAATGACTATATAAAAAGTAGGATATACCCTGATAATGACTATATAAAAAGTAGGGTATACCCTGATAATGACTATATAAAAAGTAGGATATAACCTGATAATGGCTATATAAAAAGTAGGGTATATTTTGATAATGGCTATATAAAAAGTAGGGTATACCCTGATAATGGCTATATAAAAAGTAGGATATACCCTGATAATGACTATATAAAAAGTAGGGTATACCCTGATAATGACTGTATAAAAAGTAGGGTATACCCTGATAATGACTATATAAAAAGTAGGGTATACCCTGATGTAACATGACTGTGTTTTTAACATTCTTCTGAAATGTTCTAAACATTTATTCAGTAAGTGTTAATGCCAAAAACTATGATATTTAGTATTCCATTGAAAACAAATGTTGTAGTCACTACTTATTAATGGTTCTAATTACTGTTCAAAAGTATAACAGATTATAGGTGGCACTGGAGAGAAACATTTTAGATATTTGTTATTACATTGTGCTGTGCATCATCCGTTAACATTCAACTGAAAAGTTTTGTTTATCATGTTCTCTTGCAGATTAAATGTTCAATTTCTTACAGGACCCTAATTTAGTATTGACTTCAATGTTAACATTTAAAACAAAAGAGATACTGGTAGTGAAACCATGTTTCCATTGTGTTTTATGATAATCCATTGATATACTTTGTAAAAAGGAAAAAAAAATCCGTCATGAAACATTTCATCAGAAAAAATGTATTCCTGCTTACACAGACTAGGGGGATGATAAGTTAAACCAGAACTCACAGATTTGTTAACAGTTCATGTATTGGGTTTTTTCCAGATATTGCTCTGTTTAAACCAGAAATCACAGTTTTATTAACTGTTCACCTATTGGGTTTTTCCAGATATTTATCTGTTTAAACCAGAACTCTCAGATTTATTAACTGTTTACCTGTTGGGTTTTTCCAGATATTTATCTGTTTAAACCAGAACTCACAGACTTATTAACTGTTTACCTATTGGGTGTTTTCCAGATATTGCTCTGTTTAAACCAGAACTCACAGTTTTATTAACTGTTCACCTATTGGGTTTTTCCAGATATTTATCTGTTTAAACCAGAACTCACAGATTTATTAACTGTTTACCTGTTGGGTTTTTCCAGATATTTATCTGTTTAAACCAGAACTCACAGACTTATTAACTGTTTACCTATTGGGTGTTTTCCAGATATTGCTCTGTTTAAACCAGAACTCACAGTTTTATTAACTGTTCACCTATTGGGTTTTTCCAGATATTTATCTGTTTAAACCAGAACTCACAGATTTATTAACTGTTTACTAATTGAGTTTTTCCAGGTATTGCTATGTTTAAACCAGAACTCTCAGTTTTATTAACTGTTTACCTGTTGGGTTTTTCCAGATATTGCTCTGTTTAAACCAGAACTCACAGTTTTATTAACTGTTTACTTTTTTTTGGTTTTTCCAGATATTGCTCTGTTTAAACCAGAACTCACAGTTTTATTAACTGTTTACTTTTTTTGGGTTTTTCCAGATATTGCTCTGTTTAAACCAGAACTCTCAGTTTTATTAACTGTTCACATATTGGGTTTTTCCAAGTATTCCTCTGTTTAAACCAGAACTCACAGTTTTATTAACTGTTTACTTTTTTAGGTTTTTCCAGATATTGCTCTGTTTAAACCAGAACTCACAGTTTTATTAACTGTTTACTTTTTTAGGTTTTTCCAGATATTGCTCTGTTTAAACCAGAACTCACAGTTTTATTAACTGTTCACATATTGGGTTTTTCCAAATATTGCTCTATTTAAACCAGAACACAGTTTTATTAACTCTTCACATATTGGGTTTTTCTAGATATTGCTCTGTTTAAACCAGAACTCACAGTTTTATTAACTGTTCACATATTGGGTTTTTCCAAATATTCCTCTGTTTAAACCAGAACTCACAGTTTTATTAACTGTTCACATATTGGGCTTTTCCAAATATTGCTCTATTTAAACCAGAACACAGTTTTATTAACTCTTCACATATTGGGTTTTTGGAGATATTACTAAGTTTAAACCAGAACTCACAGATTTATTAACTGTTAACGTATTGGGTTTTTCCAGATATTGCTCTGTTTAAAGCAGAACTAATAGTTTTATTAACTGTTTATGTATTGGATTTTTCTAGATATTCCTCTGTTTAAAGCAGAACTCACAGTTTTATTAACTGTTTACTTATTGGGTTTATTCCAGATATTGCTCTATTTAAACCAGAAGTCACAGATTTATTAACTGTTTACTTATTGGTTTTTTTCCAGATATTGCTCTGTTTAAACCAGAACTCTCAGTTTTATTAACTGTTTACCTATTGGTTTTTTCCAGATATTGCTCTGTTTAAACCAGAACTCACAGTTTTATTAACTGTTCACATATTGGGTTTTTCCAAGTATTCCTCTGTTTAAACCAGAACTCACAGTTTTATTAACTGTTTACTTTTTTTGGGTTTTTCCAGATATTGCTCTGTTTAAACCAGAACTCACAGTTTTATTAACTGTTCACATATTGGGTTTTTCCAAATATTGCTCTGTTTAAAACAGAACTCACAGTTTTATTAACTGTTCACATATTGGGTTTTTCCAAATATTGCTCTATTTAAACCAGAACACAGTTTTATTAACTCTTCACATATTGGGTTTTCCAGATATTTATCTGTTTAAACCAGAAATCACAGATTTATTAACTGTTTACTAATTGGGTTTTTCCAGATATTGCTCTGTTTAAACCAGAACTCACAGTTTTATTAACTGTTCACCTATTGGGTTTTTCCAGATATTGCTCTGTTTAAACCAGAACTCACAGTTTTATTAATTGTTAACGTATTGGGTTTTTCCAGATATTGCTTTGTTTAAAGCAGAACTAATAGTTTTATTAACTGTTTATGTATTGGATTTTTCTAGATATTCCTCTGTTTAAAGCAGAACTCACAGTTTTATTAACTGTTTACTTATTGGGTTTATTCCAGATATTGCTCTATTTAAACCAGAAGTCACAGATTTATTAACTGTTTACTTATTGGTTTTTTTCCAGATATTGCTCTGTTTAAACCAGAACTCTCAGTTTTATTAACTGTTTACCTATTGGTTTTTTCCAGATATTGCTCTGTTTAAACCAGAACTCACAGTTTTATTAACTGTTCACATATTGGGTTTTTCCAAATATTGCTCTGTTTAAACCAGAACTCACAGTTTTATTAACTGTTCACATATTGGTTTTTTCCAAATATTGCTCTATTTAAACCAGAACACAGTTTTATTAACTCTTCACATATTGGGTTTTCCAGATATTTATCTGTTTAAACCAGAACTCACAGATTTATTAACTGTTTACTAATTGGGTTTTTCCAGATATTGCTCTGTTTAAACCAGAACTCACAGTTTTATTAACTGTTCACCTATTGGGTTTTTCCAGATATTGCTCTGTTTAAACCAGAACTCACAGTTTTGTTAATTGTTTACGTATTCGGTTTTTCCAGGTATTGCTATGTTTAAACCTTAACTCTCAGTTTTATTAACTGTTTACCTATTGGTTTTTTCCAGATATTGCTCTATTTAAACCAGAACTCTCAGTTTTATTAACTGTTTACCTATTGGGTTTTTCCAGATATTGCTCTGTTTAAACCAGAACTCACAGTTTTATTAACTGTTCACATATTGGGTTTTTCTAAGTATTCCTCTGTTTAAACCAGAACTCACAGTTTTATTAACTGTTTACTTTTTTTGGGTTTTTCCAGATATTGCTCTGTTTAAACCAGAACTCACAGTTTTATTAACTGTTCACATATTGGGTTTTTTTCCAAATATTCCTCTGTTTAAACCAGAACTCACAGTTTTATTAACTGTTCACATATTGGGTTTTTCCAGATATTGCTCTATTTAAATCAGAAGTCACAGATTTATTAACTGTTTACTTATTGGGTTTTTTCCAGATATTGCTCTGTTTAAACTGGAACTCTCAGTTTTATTAACTGTTTACGTATTGGGTTTCTCCAGATATTGCTCTTTTTAAACCAGAACTCTCAGTTTTATTAACTGTTGACATATTGGGTTTTTCCAGATATTGATTATGTTATTCTGGTCAACAGCATTATGTTTTACTAGTTACTCCTGAGTGAAAATGTGTGAAATAGTAAGTTTATTGTCACGGCAGATAACGTTCATATGTCATTGATTTCTACTGTCAATAATCAGTTTAGATAAGTATAGTTGACATCAGTTGCAGTGGCAGATGTAAAGTTATGTGGGCCCTACATCGCATGTAATTTATGTAGAATAAAATTATCAATGGGCCCTGGGGCTTAGCCCCTTCTTGCCTCTACCTAGATATGCCACTGCTGAGTTATATATCAGTATTAAGGATTCTTCATTGTTATGTTCCAAAGTGGAATATAATTGTCTTCATGTTACTTTTGTGGTTAAGATTTAATATTTAAACTCTGCTGATTTAATTTACGGTTTGGAAATCATTTGTTTGAGAAGAAAAATAACATTTTAGATGAGAACTGAAGTTTCTGTCTTAAAAAAACAATGTTTGTTTTTGAGTGTTTATAACATTTTTACTTAGTGAGAGAAACAATGTTTGTTTTTCATCATGTACCTTTCTGAATCCTTACAGAAGAGAGATTCCTGTTGTTTTGTGTCATTTTGAATCAAAGTGAATGGAATAAAAGAGGAAATGGAACGTTAACTGTTCTTCCGTAATCAGCACAGATAGAAAAAGACGTACAACCTTCCTGTTACCTTGTGTGTTAACATGTCTTTCTGAACCAGAATAGATGAAGTGAGAGAGACTTTATATCTAAAGAATGCACTAAAAGAATGAAAAATTAACACCACCTAGTTAAAGTAAACCCAACACAACAAAGATAAATCATTGTGTGTGGACAGATGTTTCGAGAGATGCAGAAAAGTACTTATGTGAGGTAAAACCAGCAATGAAGAAGGAACTTTGTAAAAATCTGTCTTAAAACACTGTATTCTTACTCACAGATATATTTTACCAAAAATGATTTCATAACCTACATCTAACAAATAATATTTGTTAGATTCTCTGTAGGGTTTTATTTAGTTTCATAGTTTTGTAACACCCGAAAAAGCCCCATTAATTGTGTAAACAATCATGGAATGTTAGAAAACCACTTCTGCTACCTTCTGGTTAGATGTTGGAAACTCTTCACCAACTATCCTTTAACAGTTTTTGTTTTATACAGTTTTAACCTGTGAGATTTCAGCTGTTTGAATCTAATCTCATCTTGTTACCTTCAACACATTTTTTGTTCTTGGTTCTAAATCTGTAGAACAACTGTGATAATTTTATCTAAACTTGTGTAACATACTTTTACTATCTACACAATGTACACTCGCACACTTAGTGTATCACTTACATGTAATGTGTTCACACAAGGTCTTTTAACACATAAATCTAGGCCTGGCATAGCCAGGTGGTTAACGTGCTTGACTTAGTCCAAAGGTTGCAGATTCGAATCCCCATCACACCAAACATGCTCGCCCTTTCAGCCGTGGAGGTGTTATAATGCAACAGTCAATCCTACTATTCATTGGTCAAAGAGTTGACGGTGGGTGGTGATGACTAGCTGCTTTCCCTCTAGTCTTACACTGCTAAATTAGGGACAGCTAGCATAGGTAGCCCTTGTGTAGCTTTACGCAAAATTTAAAAACACAGGTTTAAAGCTTCTCTGAAATATAACACCAGGACAGTATGTTTGTGGGACATTAAGCTTTAAAATTTGAAAAGTGTTCGTAAGACGTAGTTTAACATTCTGGTTTATGTAATGTTCTTGGTTTTATACCTTCTTGTGAATTATGACTTCTTTATGAGTCCAAACATAAACTAATCACATGTATACAAGATTACAAGTCGATTGTTTCAGCATTTAGAAACTTGTAGGAATTCTATACCACAGAGGGCGGTGTACAGACCAGTTGATAGTGTGTCAGAATAGAGAGGAGAAGCATCTTGGTTCGTGTGTTATAAGAGTAACAATCAAATTCCAGTCAACGTGACTTCAGTATCCCAAGAGTTATCAGTTTATGATGTTGACCAGCTATTTTCCTTCAAGTTATCACGTCCCCCGCTAGTACAGCGGTATGTCCACGGATTTACAACGCTAAAATCAGGGGTTCGATTCCCCTCGGTGGGCTCAGTAGATAGCCCGTTGTGGCTTTGCTATAAGAAAAACACAAAAAACACACTCAAGTTATTACGAATTAGGAATGACATACGACCCACACTAAATCCAACAATTATATACTCTATGTATCTTCTGGACTAGTGGTTCTTGGGAATTTTACACTTCTTTGTCACGTGTAAGAATTAAACTTATTTTTTGTGCTTCTGGACTTTTTACCGGACCCTTCATGTAACAACAACGTACTACAGCTTAGTATTTTAACGTAGGGAACAGTCCGTATATAATTCTATACACAACCTGTTATAAGTCTTAAAAATAACACAGTACTTATATCAAAATGTAACATTAAATCCGCAAAAACAACTGAAGTACATTCTGTGTAGTGGTATAGGTCAGACGCTTGACTGTGTTGGTGATAATTTAGAAGAAAAAAAAAGGATATGCGAGTGATGGTTTTATTATAATCGTGTTATTTGTGGCAGTATATAATTTTTACCATACCTTTGGTTCCGTGACGTGTTCCCCCACCCAGAATTCGACCTGTTATGGACATGTGTATCAAAATTAGAAAAACTCTCGCGAAGAACGGGAGAATGTGTAAAATGTAATTCACAACCGAAGAGCTTTCAGAGACCTGAGTCGAACCTTGGACCCCGGCCGTAATGAGTGCATATTCTCTAACTTCGTTCGGTCAAATAAACCTTACCCAACCCCATGTTAAATTTCCTTTGTAAATATATGCAAAAACGAAAATTTGTGTACAGATTATTCGTTCGGATCCCCGTCACATCAAACATGCTCACCCTTTCAGCTCTGGGGACGTTGTAATGTGATGGTCAATCCTACTATTAGTTGGTAAAAGTGTGGCTCAACAGTTGGCGGTGGATAGCGATGACTAGCTGCCTTTCCTCTGGTCTTAGCGCAGATAGTCATTGAGTAACTTTGCTCGAAATTCAAAAACAAACAAACCCTCTAGTCTCACACTGCCATGGCCAGGTGGGATAAGGCGTTCGACTCGTAATCTGAGGGTCGCGGGTTCGAATCCCCTTCGCACCAAACATGCTCGACCTTTCCACCGTGGGGACGTTATAATGTGATGGTCAATCCCACTATTAGTTTGTAAAAAGAGTAGCCCAAGAGTTGGCGGTGGGTGGTGATGACTAGCTGCCTTCCCTCTAGTCTTACACTTCTAAATTAGGAACGGCTAGCGCAGATAGCCCTTGTGTAGCTTTGCGCGAAATTCAAAAACAAACTTACACTACTAAATTAGGGACGGCTAGCGCAGATAGTCCTCGTCTAGCTTTGCGCGAAATTCAGAAGAAACAATCATAAAACTTCCCACTTATTAAAAGAAAAGGTGAATGTGTTGGTTATGTATTTTGTCTTATCGAGTACGTGGTAAGATGCGCCATAGTTTTAACACTAAGGTTCTCGAACTTTTCCTGAACCAATTCTACGACCAGTTTACCCTACTTTCCAGGAACTGAACATTGTTTTCTGGTGATGTGGTTTAACCTATAGGAATTACGTCGTCAGTAAATCGGAGTATTAACCTCCGGTCTCTCATAAAAAGGTTATTTACCTCGAATAACTGTCAGAAGCAGGGGTGTTACTGGGCCCCTGTCCCGAATCTGTCTTCAGTAAAGTGTAGTATATTGCATTGCAATTATGGTTTTATTACTTTGGGTAGTAGATACTTCTTGAGGCAAGTGCCTCGAAACTTTAAGTTAATTAGTTGGAGATCAGCAAAAAACGTGGAAAGTCTTGGGTGTCAGATAACGTTGGTGGTTATCGAACAAAGAAGTAGACTGAAAAGTACGTTACGTAAACATTATTTTGAGGCTTCGCAATCACGTTACAACCCACGTCGGCGTCTTTAAGATAGCTCTGCAGTGTTGTTTTTACTGCTAAAGATTCCGTCGTACAAACCATCATGTCCCAAGCACACCACTCCTCCCTGATGTTTTCCATAAGCCTTCTAGTTTACGAAGACAACAGCTTCCCCAGCATCCATCAGCAGTTAGATCATATAGAAATCCATAAACGCTATATACGGCGACTTGACTGTTTTCTGGTTCGGATACCTTTTTTTATTCTCCAGTTGTTGGTGTTTTGCGAAAGGTGTTTGTGTCATCTTTTCACATTGAGGTTTTTTTCGATTATGTTACACGCTATTATCTGAAATATCTCAACAGTTTTTGCCTCTGAACCATGGATTCGTGAATTCTCACCTGTTAACAGTCCCGGCATGGTCAAGTGTTAGGGCCGTTCGATTCGTAAACTTAGGGCCACGTGTTCGAATCTCCCTCACACCAACCATGTTTGCCCTTTCAGCCGTCGGTGCGTTATAATGTTACGGTCAACTATTCGTTGGTAAAGAGTAGCCCAAGAGTTGGCGGTGGGTGGTGATGACTAGCTGCCTTCCCTTTATTCTTTCGCTGCTAAATTAGGGACGACTAGCGCAGATAACTCTCGTGTATCTTTGCGCGAACTTCAAAAACAAACAAACCACTATTAATGCCACATTTTACTTTCCATAACTGGGCGCCACCGCCATGCACTTTGGTGGCTAAGCGGTATGTCTGCGGACTTACAACGCTTAAAAATCAGGTTTCGATACCCTTGGTGGCAGAGCACAGATGGCCAATTGTGTAGCTTTGTGCTTAATTCAAAACAACAACTGGGCACAACTTGTTTGTAATTTTCCTTTATTCGTCAAGGTTTACCTGCCCTTCCAAAAAACGATCACTTATCAACTGCACCACATTACCTTTTAAAATCCCAAATAATTGTCAAGATGTAGTTATTTTAATTGCATTTGCAAAAGCATTTTCATATAACGTAGTCAACAATCTGTAGAATATATATGGAGAATATTGAATACAGAGGGGGTGATATCCTGTAAAGAAAGGAAGTTTTATATTTTGAATACAGAGGGGGTGATATCCTGTAAAGAAAGGAAGTTTTATATTTTGAATACAGAGGGGGTGATATCCTGTAAAGAAAGGAAGTTTTATATTTTATGGAAAAAACGTTGATTGTGAAGGATGCTAGGTGACAGTTCTGAAAGACAATAAATTAAGACATGTTAAATAATCATTAAGATTACTTGTGACTTGGGGACATGTGAATGGAAGAAATTGTAGAAGTTAATGAGTGAGTGATATAGGTTGAAGAGAAAAAACAAACCACATCTGTGAAGAAAGTGGACTTTCTAATTAAATGACAGACGTATCGATTGTGGACATAATACATATTGGGTACTAACTGTCTTTGTATGAAAAGTTTTTTTAGTTTCAAGTTGAAACAGTTCGCTGTTCTAATCGCTTCTGCTCCTCCCACCACCCATCGAAGGCTTAGCGGTAATTCTGCAGGCTTGCAACGCTATAAATCAGGTATTCGATACCCGTTGTGGGCAGATAGCCCATTGTGTATCTTTGGGCTTAACAACAACCAAGGAGGCCTAGTGTTTACCAACGAACCCGAAGAACAGAAGTGTTTGCAAATGTTTCCATCCATCATTAAAAGTCGTCCAACAACAGATCGAACTCCGGGAAACTGTTCCGGAGCGACAGGGCTGTGTATGACGTAGAAACGTCAATGAAGAGGGTACCATATTTTTTTGGATAGAAGCACGCGATGTTTTCATTCTTGGTCAATAATTAATGTCGTGTCTTAACAGATGTAGACCATTTAAATAACCTCAAAGAATTCAACTCATTTTTTTAATCGAATATGGTCTTCCTATTCCATATAATTACTTATTACTAACGTTCCAAGGCTGTGAGGACGAATGACTTGTCTTTGATTAAACGTTGTATTAATCTACTTCAAGAATCGAGGCAATTTGTTACCGAAATCCTTTATTAGTCATTTAGAACTCTTTACATTGGAACTGTATACATCAGAAATATATATAAAACATATCTTGAACTAAATGTTTGTTAAAACATTCTTCTCTGTAATTAAGTTGGATAGACACGAATATATAGAGCAGTACTTCGATGGTACTGTTTAAACATTACTCGTTGTGTATAAATTAAGTTATCAAAGGTTCTGCGTACCAAGTTAATGGTAAAAGAAATATAGAACTTTCAGTTAACAAGATGGTAGATAAAAGGATAAACTTGCTAATACGATTCTCGTTAATATGTGTTATTAAACATAGTCTGTACCACGAGTGGCAGTTTGAAAGTATCATAAACTGAACCTTTCAAAATGAGCGATTGCCATTACATAGTGAAGTGCACGTGTGTGTAGAAAACTGTTACGGAGGTGGAACGTCTGGAAATTATATTTTTCTAATCACACTCTGTGCACGCAATTGTTGTTGCGGAAAATTTTATTTTGATATTTCAACTCTCGTTAACGAGTGTGCGTGAGTGCTGTGGTTACGAGAGTGTATTCATTGTTACACATCTACTTTCGCAATAGAGAGAGCGTGTTTTCTAACCCTAACGTACACAAATCATTTTTATTGGACAAGAAAGCATCACATGACTGATGTGTCGAAGAAGCCTATTCCAGGTGGTTTATGTGTTAGTACACGTAATAAAACTAACCAACTCGTAGAATCGTCAATAGAAACCTTTCTTTCTTCGTGGATCTCGAGAGAAAACTATCTTCTTTTATGGGACAACACATCAAGATTATGATTCCTTAACCTTTATTATATATAAAACTGTTTTTCTTTGCGCGTGAGAAGCAAACATCACTTTGCGATACGCTGTGGACGTCAGGAGTTTTGTTGTTTTTTTTCCCTCTATCAGGGCACGATAGTAAGTCGACTAGTCTCTCTTCCCCCCCATAGCTATATCTATCGAATTCATCGATGTGCACGTGAGACTACTAGAAATCTTTCGTTTCTCTCTCAATTGGTTTTTTTTATATATATATTCTGAGTATTTAAAATTCTTGAAAACAACCTATGTATATTTATAAGAGGCTCAGATGAGACCGGAACACGATAGGGTATTTACCATGATGATGTGTTTAACCCTCTTTACAAAACTCTATGAACAAAACTGAGGATATTGATTTAAAATTTACTGGTGATTCAGTAAGCATTACGTGTAAGCAGTAGTTAGTGTATCAAAACAGATACGTAAAAACAAAATTACATTGCTAAGACCCCGAATGGCTAGATTTAGAAACGATTTTTGACAATGATATGAATAGATATATTTTTTTAAAGTACAGTATACTCTATTAGTTGCAAACGGTTCAAGAGAGATTTGCTCGATACGACATCTGTTGTTTTTAAATTCTTATAGGAAATTACCTTCCAACTCTAAGATTCTTTAATGACAAAAATAATTAATTTTTCTCTTAGCAAACTTAACATTCGCGTAATGTTCAAGTTTATTTTATCAACTTATAAGCACAGTTAAGTAACTCATAACCAACGTTATGCACTTTGTAGTGTAATTAATATGACAAAGAAATAATACAACAACAACAAAAACATTAACATGACGTACCAAAAGGTAGCCGTTAAAATGTTAACGACTTGAACTATGGTTATTTTAGTCAAATTTTGCAAGTTAAATTATTAAAAATTACCAAATGTTTTTTTTTTTTTGTATAAGTCTGATAAATATTACGATTAGTTCGGAAATAATCGAAGTTCCTAACTTTCTACTAGCACCCAGATGGTTAGGGTCGCGGGTTCGAATCCCCGTCACATCAAACATGCTCGTACTTTTAGCCGTTGGTCGTTGAAATGTATGGTCAATCCAACTATTCATTGGTAAAAGAGTAACCCATGAGTTGGCGGTGGGTGGTGATGACTAGCTGCCTTCCCTCTAGTCTTACACCTCTAAATTAGGGACGGCTAGCGCAGATAGCCCTCGTGTAGCTTTGCGCGAAATTAAAAAAACAAACAAACAAACAAAAGCTTTATACTTTCACTTATTCCAGTACGAATACGTCAACCAGTTCGTCTTTTATAAATTGCAAATCAAAAGTTTGAGAAACCTAAACTTCTATCGTGTATATACTGGGATTTATCGACCCATTTGAAAGGTTTTATGTTTTCTCCAATTTTAGCACCATACACCACCAAGCTATTAATTCTTTATCAACATAGATAATATAAGTAAAACGAAGTCATCTGTGTTAATAACTGTCTTCTTGTCTCTTGTTATTATTTTAAGTTGATGGCCCTGGCTTGGTCAGTTGTTAGTGTGTCTGACTGTGAGTCAATCATACAGGACTTGGTGGTTAAGTCGCTGGACACGCATTCTGAGAGTCACGGTTTCGCATCACCGTCACAGAACTTGCTCGCCCTTTCAGCCGAGAATATATTATAATGTGACGGTCAGTCCCACTATTCATTGGTAAAAGAGATGCCCAAGCGTTGGTCGTGGGTTATGTTGACCAGCTGACTTCTCTCTAGTCTAAGGTGTTTATTTCTTTGCGGTTGGAGTATCAGTCTCATTTCACGAGTGTACAGAGATCTTTAACGGTGTAGTTAACTTTCCATAAAAAAGAGATATGCCTTATTTGTAGTTAAACACAAAGATACACGAAGGATTACGTGTGTTCTGCCCGCCAAAGGTATCGAAGTTTGACTTTTAGCAGTATAAGCCCCGTGACACAATGTTGAGCCACTGGAATCATATTGTAAAACAGGGTACTTTTGTGGTGTATTCACGTTAACTGTTGATCAAACCATTTATTGTTAACACAGAACAGTTCCATGGTGTATTCTTGTCCCTTGTTGATTAAACCATTTATTGTTAACACAGAACAGTTCCATGGTGTATTCTTGTCCCTTGTTGATCAAACCATTTATTGTTAACACAGAACAGTTCCATGGTGTATTCTTGTCCCTTGTTGATCAAACCATTTATTGTTAACACAGTACAGTTCCATGGTGTATTCTTGTCCCTTGTTGATTAAACCATTTATTGTTAACACAGAACAGTTCCATGGTGTATTCTTGTCCCTTGTTGATCAAACCATTTATTGTTAACACAGAACAGTTCCATGGTGTATTCTTGTCCCTTGTTGATTAAACCATTTATTGTTAACACAGAACAGTTCCATGGTGTATTCTTGTCCCTTGTTGATCAAACCATTTATTATTAACACAGAACAGTTCCATGGTGTATTCTTGTCCCTTGTTGATCAAACCATTTATTGTTAACACAGTACAGTTCCATGGTGCATTCTTGTCCCTTGTTGATCAAACCATTTATTGTTAACACAGAACAGTTTCTTGGTGTATTCTTGTCCCTTGTTGATCAAACCATTTATTATTAACACAGAACAGTTCCATGGTGTATTCTTATCCCTTGTTGGTCAAACCATTTATTGTTAACACAGAACAGTTCCGTAGTGTATTCTTATCTCTTGGTGATCAAACCATTTATTGTTAACACAGAACAGTTCCATGGTGTATTCTTATCCCTTGTTGATCAAACCATTTATTGTTGACACAAAACAGTTCCATGGTGTATTCTTATCCCTTGTTGATCAAACCATTTATTGTTAACACAAAACAGTTCCATGGTGTATTCTTATCCCTTGTTGATCAAACCATTTATTGTTAACACAGAACAGTTCCATGGTGTATTCTTGTCCCTTGTTGATCAAACTACTGAAAGAAACAAACATTTATTGTTAAGTTAAATAAACAAACCATCAAACCACCAGTTACGTTAATGAAACAAACCATCAAACCACTTGTTACGTTAAAGAAACAAGCCATCTTTTTTCTTTCATATCATTCGGATTTTCACGCATAAAACTTACAAAAATAAGTTTTTGAGTTTGATAGAAAAAATCCAATCTGTATGTGTGTTTATAAAATTATCTGTAAGGTCACATGATATGAGTTAACACTAACTGAACCGAATAACAAAATTCATTATCGATGCGTAGCACGTTTACGTCTCGAACCCTCAACCATTCTAGTTGCAGTTCGATGTGTTAAACTGTATATATTGACCTAATTTTACGACAGCTTAATAAATATATTTATTTAAAAGTCTGTTACAGAGATCTTTGTTTAATTTAAGTTTATAAAGGTCTTGACTTACTTGTCCTTACATCAACAATGTTCTGTCTCGAAACAGAACTTAAAACCAAATAATAATACAAATCTAATCTCGTCACCAAGAACCTTAAAATTCTGATCTGAAGTGTTTGTTTGTGTAATTTATCGCCTTCGCTTACAACTGAAACCAGTAGCTACAGCAAGTACTGACCCATCTCCCGTTTATTATGGTATTATTGTGCTTTGATTATATAAATATTAGCACACCAGCGTTTCTGTAAATTTGAAATGCTAGAAGACATGTATTCCTCACCCGGTGTGGGCAGAGCTCAGGTAGCCCATTGTGTAGCTTTGTGGTTAACATTAAACAAACGAACATGATTAATTATCACACTCTTCTCGTGGTGTCAACATTCCTTATCTATGACACCGGTATTCGCGATCTATTATTACATTTATCTTGGGCATATTTATTGTTACATTCCTTCCAAGGACGATTCGATACACTTTCCTAATTCTTTATACACATTAGTTCAAGTTCTTATTAAATAGGCCCACTGTTTAATGTGTTTATATACATTAGTTCAAGTTCTTATTAAATAGGCCCACTGTTTAATGTGTTTATATACATTAGTTCAAGTTCTTATTGAACAGGCCCACTGTTTAATGTGTTTATATACATCAGTTCAAGTTCTTATTAAATAGGCCCACTGTTTAATGTGAAATAATAGGGTTAATGGTATGTTAATAAAAACCCCACCAAAACCTATTTCCCACAACTTCAGCGGCCCGGCATGGCCAAGCGTGTTAAGGCTCGTAATCTGAGGGTCGCGGGTTCGAATCCCCGTCACACCAAACATGCTCGCCCTTTCAGCCGTGGGGGCGATATAATGTGACGGTCAATCCCACTATTCGTTGGTAAAAGAATAGCCAAAGAGTTGGCGGTGGGTGGTGATGACTAGCTGCCTTCCCTCTAGTCTTACACTGCTAAATTAGGGACGGCTAGCGCAGATAGTCCTCGAGTAGCTTTGTGCGAAATTCAAAAACAAACAAGCAAAATCCCACAACATCCAGAATGACGTGTAACCAGGGACGTCGAGAGGTAGGTCGGGCCCGAGGGACAGTTATGTCCCCTTTTTGAAGTCTTCATAAATTCGTGGTACGTTCATGGGCGTGTGAAATTTTTTCCGGTGAGCGGAAGCCAAATGTGTTGAGAATTTTCACTTTTTGAGGTAAAGCGATTTCCCACAGTACTGCTATATTTCCTGAAGTACATTATGAAAATGAGAATGTATTATTCTTTATCCCATGTTTCCCCGGGGCCCCAGAACTTTAGCTCCCCCCTCCTCATCTCGTCAGGTCTGTGTCTAACTATCAGTTACTAAACGTCCTCTGTCCTGGGCCACAAAACGTTTTGCTTTTAAAAAAATCCATCATTTCACGACGCCCTCTATTTGTAATAGTTCAATATTCCAACGCTATATTTCGAGCTGACGCGTTTGTTTTTAACTAATTTTGTTTTTAAAAACATTACAAACCGTACTGGAAGAGAATAAACATTGATAATATTTAGTTGGAGTTCTTTTTAAAATTGTGAAAGGATTCTGGACTGATGTAATACCTGCTAAATTATCCCTACAGGTTTCTGTAGATTTACTGAATGATGATCCATTCATTAATCGAAACACCTTCTTGTGTTTCTAGAATGATACATCGATATCTCTGACGTCTCGAGTAACACCAAAATCACCTTGACCTCTGGGTCACACGAATTATCACCATTTGCCAAACCTGATGATTTGACACTTGATAGACTAATGTTTAGCCTTCACATACACCTCTTGACTGAAATTAGTTATAACTTTTCATAAGTTAAAAAGAGATATCCATATATAAGGTCATAGAGTACGCATGTAAACAGTTACATTCGATCAAGGTATAGGTCATATAGTGCACGTGTAGACAGTTACAGTCCACCATAAGATATTACGTCATAAAGCGTGTTTTTCGGTGTAATATTTTTCACTGAATCTATTTAAACAAGAATACATGAAACCAGGATATAAAACTGTGTTGGATTAAAAACATTGTGTTGACGACAAACACTTTGGTTTGATTTGAATTTCGCTCAAAGCTACACGAGGGCTATCTGCGCTAGTCGTCCCTTATTTAGTTGTGTAAGACTAGAGAGAAGGCAGCTAGTCATCACCACCAACGTTTGGGCTACTCTTTTACCAACGAATAGTGGGATTGACCGTCACATTATAATAACCCCACGGCTAAAAGGGCGAACATGTTTGATGTGAGAGGGATTCGAACCCTCGACCCTCAGATTACGAGTCGAGCTCCTTAACCACGTGGCCATGCCGGTCTCTTGATAACCATAATAGTTTTCGTCTTCAGGAATAATATATAAACTTGGTGTCTAGGTTCGAGTAACTGTATCTTCATCAGGTTTGTGTAACAAGAACTGTATCTTCATCAGGTTTGTGTAACAAGAACTGTACCTTCGTCAGGTTTGTGTAACAAGAACTGTATCTTCATCAGGTTTGTGTAACAAGAACTGTATCTCCATCAGGTTTGTGTAACAAGAACTGTACCTTCGTTAGGTTTGTGTAACAAGAACTGTACCTTCGTCAGGTTTGTGTGACAAGAACTGTACCTTCATCAAGTTTGTGTAACAAGAACTGTACCTTCGTCAGGTTTGTGTACCAAGAACTGTACCTTCGTCAGGTTTGTGTGACAAGAACTGTACCTTCATCAGGTTTGTGTGACAAGAACTGTACCTTCGTCAGGTTTGTGTAACAAGAACTGTATCTTCCTCAGGTTTGTGTAACAAGAACTGTATCTTCATCAGGTTTGTGTAACAAGAACTGTACCTTCGTCAGGTTTGTGTGACAAGAACTGTATCTTCATCAGGTTTGTGTGACAAGAACTGTACCTTCGTCAGGTTTGTGTAACAAGAACTGTATCTTCATCAGGTTTGTGTAACAAGAACTGTACCTTCGTCAGGTTTGTGTGACAAGAACTGTACCTTCGTCAGGTTTGTGTGACAAGAACTGTACCTTCGTCAGGTTTGTGTGACAAGAAATGTATCTTCATCAGGTTTGTGTAACAAGAACTGTACCTTCGTCAGGTTTGTGTAACAAGAACTGTACCTTCGTCAGGTTTGTGTGACAAGAACTGTACCTTCATCAGGTTTGTGTGACAAGAATTGTACCTTCATCAGATATGCACAAAAGTTATAAAACGACGAACTGGACAATGCTAGAAACATTGTTAACGATTGTGTCTGTGTAGAAGAAAGTTCTGGAAGGCGTTTCGAAACTTCTAGAAGAAATCTGCGTCAGATTTACAAGCTTTAAATCAACACAACAAAATGTCCAAAAAACATCTAATTAGCAAAGATGTCTGAGTCGAGGTAATTTATGAAACACACAACAAGTAACTCTGAAACTAAACCTAAGAAAGACCATGGAAACATGTAAGGGAAAGATGTCTGCGAGACACAAACAGATTAACTGACGAATATAAGATGGAAAATATCGTAAAGAGAAACAACATCCTGTCCGGAGGCAAACTGTCACAACTACAGGATTGTCCGAAATTTACAAACCAGAAATTCCTTTCCAAATAACCGTGAGCTTCCTTCCTCACCAACCATCAAAATATCTTGTTATCGTTTTAGGTCCTGTGAAAAAAATAACACACGAAACCAGCTCTGGACTCTTGTCAAAGAAACCATACAAACAATTCTAAAAGCAGCAGTCCGAGTTATGAAATCGGATGTCGAGATACATTCCCCACCAACCTTATTCTTCAAGAGACGACAATTCTAGAAGCAGCAGTCCGAGTTATGAAATCGGATGTCGAGATACATTCCCCACCAACCTTATTCTTCAAGAGACGACAATTCTAGAAGCAGGAGTCCGAGTTATGAAATCGGATGTCGAGATACATTCCCCAACAACCTTATTCTTCACGACACAACAATTCTAGAAGCAGGAGTCCGAGTTATGAAATCGGATGTCGAGATACATTCCCCACCAACCTTATTCTTCAAGACACAACAATTCTAGAAGCAGGAGTCCGAGTTATGAAATCGGATGTCGAGATACATTCCCCACCAACCTTATTCTTCAAGACACAACAATTCTAGAAGCAGGAGTCCGAGTTATGAAATCGGATGTCGAGATACATTCCCCAACAACCTTATTCTTCACGACACAACAATTCTAGAAGCAGGAGTCCGAGTTATGAAATCGGATGTCGAGATGCATTCCCCACCAACCTTATTTTTCAAGACACGAGACCTGTGATAGTTGCCTGTTAACAACACCTTTTATATACATATATTCCCCTCTCTGTTTAGACCGTATCTTTCTCAGGAGACACAAACTTATTCAGATAAGACGCGGGAAGTCTAGAAAAGTGGATAAACTATGGAACATGATCTTTGAAAGATCTGTTTTTGTTGTGTGTGTTTTAAACACAAACAAACCATCCCTGCTGTGCGACAGCAGAGATCGAATCTCCAACTGTAGCGATATAAGCACCGTTGAACCACTGAAGTACGAATGATAAAAAAAATTAAACATTACAGGTAGGGAAGTAAAAACATGTCAACGGAAAGGATATCAAACGAAGTCTGTCAACGGAACTTACAATGAAAAATAGACTTACAGAAATTACTGTCAGAGAAAGCAACGTTAAAACTAACTGAATAGACGTAAAGCTGTTGTTCTTTTGAATTAAACACAAAGCTACACAATGGGCTATCTGTGCTCTGCCCACCACGGGTATCGAAACCCGGTTTTTAGCGTTTTAAGTCTGTAGACGTACCGCTGAGTCATTGGGAGCTAGATGGAAAGTACAGGAAGGAATGATTCGTTCGTTATGAAGCTACACAACGGGCTGTTTACGCCTTGCCTACCGTAGGAATCAACCCAAATATTAGTCATAAGCCGTCAGATTTACCACTTAACTACCAGGAGGCCTGTTCTTGTTTGGTTCTCATAAACAAACATGGAAATTGGTCAAGATGTAATGTTTATAAGGGATTAATGCTAGGGTGTTTGCACCACTGCGTACATGGAAAGTTTAGTTAGAGTAAATCTGTTTCCATTTGTAGGCGGCGTTGAAATTTGTAGCTACGGGAAATTCGAATATTACTTTCTGAATTAAAAATAATGTATAATTTAGGTCTCGGTTCAAGCATAAGAGTCACAAATATCTTGAAAATTAAGTTCAACAAACGAAGTACTCTATACTGTTGAAGTGTTGATGCATTAAAATCCAGAAACTCGGATAATTCTCTTTAACCCTTAATCGGTGGCCATCATTAAGTGGTGTTTCTTCCTATACCACTCCAGCTGTTTAAGGGTTACTAAAAAGACTTTGAAAATTAGCACTGAAACAAACGTAATAATCAAAACTTATATTGGTGTAGTCCTTAGTAGTGATGTAAGTTTGTGGATTGAATTCAACAAACACGTATGTTTCAAACATTTGCTTGTAAGCAAATCAACACGGGTAATTATATGAATCGAATTTTGACAAACTTCGAACCACGTGGAAAATACGACACGGTCCTTCTTTTAAAACTGCAGTTCATCAACTGGAAAATGTGTTTATTGAGCCTAAAGCGGAAATTTAATAAGGACAGGTTCATTCAATTATTCTTCACGTAGGAAAATAATCTGCCGCTAAGATACACGAGGAACTTCCCGCCATAATTGTTTACTGGAATTCTTTGGTGATGTAAAACTTTAACAATTCCTGTCTTGCATATATATGTAAAAAAGCCTCCAACAACAATGGTATGATTTTTCAAGAAGAGATCCACATGAGAATTCTAATTCAAGCGAAGTGTGATAGTTCGTTACACATGGCATCCAAACAAAAGAAGGAATTCGCTGTTCGTATCATCAGGCCAAAATGAAAAGGCAAAGACGTGCGTTAAATGTAATATGAAGTGCTCTTTCTAATTAGGAATATTGTTTATTTTAGCCAGGTCTCTTTGTTAAGATAATGAAAATGCCGTTCTTTTAATTTCTCACGCAATATCCGTTAACGTTAATTAAATGTCATTCAAAACCTTCACGTACGATTTGACTTAAGAAGATTATTACAACATTTCTTTAGAACTTCATACCGCCATCTGTCGACAATGTAAAACATCCTTTATTTTATTATACGTAATTTATCGTTTTATTATTAGATCACAGGATGAGAATTATTAATCTTGATATTAAAAAAATATGCTTACGTAAAAATTTCACTAATGTTGTTTTTCTATTTTATCAAATAATTTTAGTATTTTACGCTAAAAGCCGAGTTTTAGGATTAGATGTAAGAAGAGCACGGACACTTTACGATTAAACAAACAACCAACAAACGTTTTGCTACTCAGAACATTTGTCATTATAGGTAAATCTAGTGTTCGTTTCTTACCAACAGATGACAGCACTAAATAATTACGCTGACAAAATTGTATACGTCAGGTTTGGAATTTTGCGCAAATTTGCACGAGGGCTATCTGCGCTGGCCGTCCATAATTTTGTAGTTTAATACTAGAGGAAAGGCAGCTGGTCATCACCATCCACCGCCAACTCTTGGGCTACTCTTTTACCAACGAATAATGGGATTGACCGTAACATTATAACGCCCCCACGGCTAAAACGACGAGCATATTTGGTGCGACGGGAGATTCGAATCCGCGACGTTCGGATTACGAATCCAGGGCGTGGATTCGTTAGGTTCATCAACAATAGTGTGACATCTTCAAACATTCATAAGATAATTAACTACTAAAGCTATGTTTTCGCGGTTCTTTTGGGCTTACCTTTTAAAGATGGACGACAAAACAAGAGTATATAATTAATTTTGCAAAATCAAGTTTATCAGATATAAAAGTGGTAAAATAAAACGGTATTTGGAAACAAATTGATTACGCAACTATATTCATTAAATTTTAACAAGAAATTTATATCGCGATGTAACTCAGTTGGTAAACCGTCAGAGATCTATAGAGGTTCGGGTATAAATGTCCCCAACATTCAATTACTGTTAGTACTGAGGGGTGAGGTGGAGTGAGTTGCCAGTCAGTATCACCCAACGCCAAACTGAATTAACTGTCAGAGTTATAATGCCCCACAACTGAAAGAAGACGAGAAATCAGCATATTCGCGGCTCGAACCTTTGATCTTTCGATCCTTGGACCTGAAATTTAAATACAAGGTCACGCCCATATGTAAATTATTCGAAAGAAGAAAATTAGAAATATTTTTGTCAACTTTTCATGTTCCATTAATTTACAGAAATGTAAAAAAAAAAAACTGCTCTGTGATAAATATCTGATGAACTCAAGGACTGCAACAAGAATCATGTTTACAAGGAATGTGTGTTTATATTAGGGAGTCGAACGTCGAATTTTAGTGTCGTAAACCAGTAAACTTACCACTCTGAAACCAGGAAAGCCTTATTAAAAGAAAACAAAATCGTTTATTATCAGTACATTTCACAAAAACAGTTCCATTACATGACAACAAACATTAGATCTTTTGTTATTATTATTATCTATAACTCAAATGAATCATCTTTATTTTTTGTAAAGTCTTCACTTGCTTGGAATATATATCAATATTCAAACTGTTGAAACAGAGGTTGTGTAAATATGATGTCTGGGTAGCTCAACTGAAAGTTATACATTCTAAATGTTCTTTACAGAGCACTCAGTTTATTTAATATGTACACACGTGCGTATAACGATACAGTTACAGGGGTGGATCTTCGGCCACTTAATGAACACGAGGTTGTGACAGTTGTGTCCGCTATTCAATGATGATAGTAAAGTCTACAAATATGAAAATATAAAATATCATAATATAATACATATAGTCTGTTTAATATAATAATATAATACATGTAGTCTATTTAATATAATAATATAATACATGTAGTCTATTTAATATAATAATATAATACATATAGTCTAGTTAATATAATAATATAATACATGTAGTCTATTTAATATAATAATATAATACATATAGTCTAGTTAATATAATAATATAATACATGTAGTCTATTTAATATAATAATATAATACATGTAGTCTATTTAATATAATAATATAATACATATAGTCTGTTTAATATAATAATATAATACATATAGTCTAGTTAATATAATAATATAATACATGTAGTCCATTTAATATAATAATATAATACACATAGTCTAGTTAATATAATAATATAATACATATAGTCTAGTTAATATAATAATATAATACATATAGCCAGTTAATATAATAATATAATACATATAGTCTAGTTAATATAATAATATAATACATGTAGTCTATTTAATATAATAATATAATACATATAGTCTGTTTTATATAATAATATAATACATGTAGTCTATTTAATATAATAATATAATACATATAGTCTAGTTAATATAATAATATAATACATATAGTCTAGTTAATATAATAATATAATACATATAGTCTTTTTAATATAATAATATAATACATGTAGTCTATTTAATATAATAATATAATACATATAGTCTAGTTAATATAATACATATAGTCTAGTTAATATAATAATATAATACATGTAGTCTATTTAATATAATAATATAATACACATAGTCTAGTTAATATAATAATATAATACATATAGTCTAGTTAATATAATAATATAATACATATAGTCTATTTAATATAATAATATAATACATGTAGTCTATTTAATATAATAATATAATACATATAGTCTAGTTAATATAATAATATAATACATATAGTCTGTTTAATATAATAATATAATACATATAGTCTATTTAATATAATAATATAATACATGTAGTCTATTTAATATAATAATATAATACATATAGTCTAGTTAATATAATAATATAATACATATAGTCTAGTTAATATAATAATATAATACATATAGTCTGTTTAATATAATAATATAATACATATAGTCTATTTAATATAATAATATAATACATGTAGTCTATTTAATATAATAATATAATACATATAGTCTAGTTAATATAATAATATAATACATATAGTCTAGTTAATATAATAATATAATACATATCGCCTTGTTAATATAATAATATAATACATATAGTCTTTTTAATGTAATAATATAATACATATAGTCTAGTTAATATAATAATATAATACATATAGTCTAGTTAATATAATAATATAATTCATATCGCCTTGTTAATATAATAATATAATACATATAGTCTTTTTAATGTAATAATATAATACATATAGTCTAGTTAATATAATAATATAATACATGTAGTCTTTTTAATATAATAATATAATACATATAGTCTTTTTAATGTAATAATATAATACATATAGTCTGTTTAATGTAATAATATAATACATATAGCATAGTTAATATAATGATATAATACATATAGTCTGTTCAGTATAATAATATAATACATATAGTCTAGTTAATATAATAATATAATACATATAGTCTATTTAATATAATAATATAATACATGTAGTCTTTTTAATATAATAATATAATACATATAGTCTAGTTAATATAATAATATAATACATATGGTCTTTTTAATATAATAATATAATACATATAGTCTAGTTAATATAATAATATAATACATATAGTCTTTTTAATGTGATAATATAATACATATAGTCTGTTTAATATAATAATATAATACATATGGTCTTTTTAATATAATAATATAATACACATAGTCTAGTTAATATAATAATATAATACATATAGTCTAGTTAATATAATAATATAATACATATAGCCAGTTAATATAATAATATAATACATATAGTCTAGTTAATATAATAATATAATACATGTAGTCTATTTAATATAATAATATAATACATATAGTCTGTTTTATATAATAATATAATACATGTAGTCTATTTAATATAATAATATAATACATATAGTCTAGTTAATATAATAATATAATACATATAGTCTAGTTAATATAATAATATAATACATATAGTCTTTTTAATATAATAATATAATACATGTAGTCTATTTAATATAATAATATAATACATATAGTCTAGTTAATATAATACATATAGTCTAGTTAATATAATAATATAATACATGTAGTCTATTTAATATAATAATATAATACACATAGTCTAGTTAATATAATAATATAATACATATAGTCTAGTTAATATAATAATATAATACATATAGTCTATTTAATATAATAATATAATACATGTAGTCTATTTAATATAATAATATAATACATATAGTCTAGTTAATATAATAATATAATACATATAGTCTGTTTAATATAATAATATAATACATATAGTCTATTTAATATAATAATATAATACATGTAGTCTATTTAATATAATAATATAATACATATAGTCTAGTTAATATAATAATATAATACATATAGTCTAGTTAATATAATAATATAATACATATAGTCTGTTTAATATAATAATATAATACATATAGTCTATTTAATATAATAATATAATACATGTAGTCTATTTAATATAATAATATAATACATATAGTCTAGTTAATATAATAATATAATACATATAGTCTAGTTAATATAATAATATAATACATATCGCCTTGTTAATATAATAATATAATACATATAGTCTTTTTAATGTAATAATATAATACATATAGTCTAGTTAATATAATAATATAATACATATAGTCTAGTTAATATAATAATATAATTCATATCGCCTTGTTAATATAATAATATAATACATATAGTCTTTTTAATGTAATAATATAATACATATAGTCTAGTTAATATAATAATATAATACATGTAGTCTTTTTAATATAATAATATAATACATATAGTCTTTTTAATGTAATAATATAATACATATAGTCTGTTTAATGTAATAATATAATACATATAGCATAGTTAATATAATGATATAATACATATAGTCTGTTCAGTATAATAATATAATACATATAGTCTAGTTAATATAATAATATAATACATATAGTCTATTTAATATAATAATATAATACATGTAGTCTTTTTAATATAATAATATAATACATATAGTCTAGTTAATATAATAATATAATACATATGGTCTTTTTAATATAATAATATAATACATATAGTCTAGTTAATATAATAATATAATACATATAGTCTTTTTAATGTGATAATATAATACATATAGTCTGTTTAATATAATAATATAATACATATGGTCTTTTTAATATAATAATATAATACATATAGTCTAGTTAATATAATAATATAATACATATAGTCTTTTTAATGTAATAATATAATACATGTAGTCTATTTAATATAATAATATAATACATGTAGTCTATTTAATATAATAATATAATACATGTAGTCTATTTAATATAATAATATAATACATATAGCCAGTTAATATAATAATATAATACATATAGTCTATTTCTAAATGATGGACGGTTGACGAATGAGAACACTTTATCAGGAAAGAGACTTAAGTTAAACCTGACTCTCCCAGTTCGTGCAGTACGACATTAACATCGATTCAGAGACACTACCACTGATGGTTAACACTGGGGTATCGTTATTCAGTCCGACAAAAGAGAGAAGAGAGATACTACCACTGATGGTTAACACTGGGGTATCGTTATTCAGTCCGACAAAAGAGAGAAGAGAGACACTACCACTGATGGTTAACACTGGGGTATCGTTATTCAGTCCGACAAAAGAGAGAAGAGAGACACTACCACTGATGGTTAACACTGGGGTATCGTTATTCAGTCCGACAAAAGAGAGAAGAGAGACACTACCACTGATGGTTAACACTGGGGTATCGTTATTCAGTCCGACAAAAGAGAGAAGAGAGACACTACCACTGATGGTTAACACTGGGGTATCGTTATTCAGTCCGACAAAGAGAGAAGAGAGACACTACCACTGATGGTTAACACTGGGGTATCGTTATTCAGTCCGACAAAAGAGAGAAGAGAGACACTACCACTGATGGTTAACACTGGGGTATCGTTATTCAGTCCGACAAAAGAGAGAAGAGAGACACTACCACTGATGGTTAACACTGGGGTATCGTTATTCAGTCCGACAAAAGAGAGAAGAGAGACACTACCACTGATGGTTAACACTGGGGTATCGTTATTCAGTCCGACAAAAGAGAGAAGAGATTGGATATAATTTTCATACAAGTAGTTGGTTTTAATGAATGGTTCCGGGAAAATAATGATTAAGTGTACGAATTAAAGTATTGAAATTATAATAAATAAAAGCTTTATTAGTACAGTCCTAAACCACTAGAGGACTCTCTCTGCTAGCCGTCCCTAATTTAGCACTGTAAGACTAGAGGGAAGGCAGCTAGTCATCACCACCCACCGACAACTCTTGGGTTACTCTTTTTACCAACTAATAATGGGATTGACCGTGACTTTATAACGCCCCCACGGCTGAAAGGGCGAGCATATTTGGCGCGACGGGGATGCGAACCCGCGAGCCTCAGATTACGAGTCGTACGCCTTAACACGCTTGGCCATGCCGGGCCTTCCAGTTATGTCTTCTTCACTTTGCCAGATGGCCTTACGTATTCACAAACCTTCCTACAAATTGTACTCGTCCCTTTAGTGCCAGTAATGGTAAAAGTAATAAAATGTTCCCATAAGTTGATTAAATACGATGTCATATATTAACATAAAGAAAAATATATGTATACAGCTGAATTTTGAAAAAAAAATAAAACATTTTACCTTGAAAGAACTTTGGTTTTAATCTTTTCTTGGATCGTGTAGACTAGTCTTAGTTGTATTTGGTTTGATGTTTTACATTTCTTATGTTACACGACTTAGTAACAGTGGTAACCTGACTGTATGGTGAAGAACTTTGTCACAGAGGCAAAGTACAAATATTACCTGGTTATATGGTGTATAACTTTCACACAGAGACAAAGTAATGTGATAACCTGATTGTACGATGTATAACCTTGATACAAAAACGTAATCTGGGGGTCGCGAATTCGAATCCCCGTCTCACCAGACATGCTCACCGTTTCATACGTGAGGGGCGTTCTAAAAGAGCAGTTGATAAGTTGGCAGTTGGCGGTGTTGACTTACTGCTTTCCCTTTCACCTGTCACCGCTATTACAGATAGCCCTCCTGCGGTTTTGCACAAAATTAGAAAAAACAGCAACAACCACCTAATTACAGAAAGAGGGTGATAAATTATTATAAACAACACGTAAGGTAGTCTTAGCTGAGATGATAAACATAACAGTCCACAATTATCTATTTCTGGTGTTACTTTGGTACACTTACTAAAATAATTCATTATTTATTATATAGAAAAACATGCTGTCTAATATAACACTACTGTTTTAAACCTCAGAAACTGGTAAGAAGAGGTAGAAATCCCAGAAGGCCCCAACTTGTACGAGGGCGTGGAAATCCAAGAAGGACCCCAAGTTGTAAAAGGAGGTCAAAACCCCAGAAAGCCCCCAAATGGTAGGAAGAGGTGGAAATCCCAGAAAACCCCAACTTGTACGAGGGCGTGGAAATCCAAGAAGGACCCCAAGTTGTAAAAGGAGGTCAAAACCTCAGAAAGCCCCCAAATGGTAGGAAGAGGTGGAAATCCCAGAAAACCCCAACTTGTAAGAGGGCGTGGAAATCCAAGAAGGACCCCAAGTTGTAAAAGGAGGTCAAAACCTCAGAAAGCCCCCAAATGGTAGGAAGAGGTAGAAATCCCAGAAGGCCCCAACTTGTAAGAGGACGTGGAAATCCAAGAAGGACCCAAGTTGTAAAAGGAGGTCAAAACCCAGAAAGCCCCAAATGGTAGGAAGAGGTGGAAATCCCAGAAAACCCCAACTTGTAAGAGGACGTGGAAATCCAAGAAGGACCCCAAGTTGTAAAAGGAGGTCAAAACCTCAGAAAGCCTCTAATGTCTTGTAGGAAGTGGATTTTTTCAGATTATGCTAAGTAAAACTAAACTTTCAGAATATACAATGAAATGATGAAAGCAGGTGTTTCTTGTTGTCGTTGCTTTTATTTTTTTTACAAACGTTTTCTTTCCTAAGTTCGATCGAATAATAAACCTTACTTTATAACATGATTGTATTCTAATTGATGCAAGGACTTCCTGATCTTTGGAAGGAAATATTAATCATAAATGTCACTGAACACGTGCACTGGAAACCTTTTTAACTGTCTTTATGTTGGAACTACGGTGCGTAAGTTAACGTTCAAGTTTGCCTTCAGTAACTGTCTTACTTCTGTATTAATGTTGTTAATACGTTCTAGGACGTGACGTGTTGGGCTGCATACCGGTGGTTCCAAGATTCGAGCCTGCGATATTTCGTTTAACACGCTCCACACTTTCTACTGTTTATGTGTTATAAAAGTGACAGCCATTCCCGGTATTCGGTTATAAATACCGTCAAGATAAAGCTCATTGTTAACTTGACTAAATCCCTTTCTTCTGATCAACGGCTGCACATTATGGACGGTTATGCCTTAACCTTTAGGTCTTTGACCTGGCCATTTTACGATGTGTTGTTAGAAATTGTTACATCATCTACATAAACCTTTATTTACGTAAATATGTGTGTACTCTATTATATATATGTGTGTGTGTATGTGTATGCACTCTCAGACAGTACATATATATATATCCCGAAATTGGTCTGTTTATCACATAAATGAAGTAGCCCCCCCCCCAAACTGCACAACGGAAAATTTACAGACTTATAACACTAGAAACTGGTCTTCAATACCCTTAATGGGCAGAGCACAGATAGCCCGTTGTGTAGCTTTGCTCTTAATTACAAAGAAACATAAATGACCCATTTAAATATACTGAGTTCACAGTTTCATAGTATTAAAAAATAGCCAACGTCCATTCATTTTGTTAATATTTTATTTCAGGCTTTTGTTGGAAGATATGAAGCAGCAGAATTTAGTTTTAAGAATAAATTGTCTTATGGGTTACCGTCACCCACGTGAATTACGGACTCGTCAAGTAGACGTAGACACTCTAAGACTCGTGGTTTCTTTTAGTTTTATGTTGCTCGAATTCTACACGACTGTGGTCCAAACACGATTCAAATTGTATTTAAATCTTAATAAGTTCTAAAGTGTTTTCGGTCTGAAGAAACCGTAACGTAATGCTGCTGACTTGGTTGTAGCCTAAGGTATTGTTCCCACAATTGGAATCGGTATATAATAAGATGGCACAGAAAAGAAATGGTATGTATGTGATAGAATCAGGACAAGAACACTTCCAAACCACAGAGGATCAGCCGGGCACGGATGTGATAGAATCCGGACAAAAACACTTCCTAACCACAGAGGATCACCAGGGCATGGATGTGATAGAATCAAGACAAGAACACTTCCTAACCACAGAGGATCATCCGTGCATGGACGTGATAGAATCAGGACAATAACACTTCATATCCACAGAGGATCACCTGGGCATGGATGTCATAGAATTAAGACAATAGCACTTCCTATCCACAGAGGATCATCAGGGCATGGATATGATAGAATCGGGACAAATACACTTCCTTGTCACAGAAGATCACCCGAGCATGGAATTGATAGAATCAGGACAAGAACACTTCCTAACCGCAGAGTATCACCCGAGCGTGGATGTGATAGAATCAGGACAAGAACACTTCCTATCCACAGAGGATCGACCTGGCATGGATGTGATAGAATTAGGACAAGAACACTACGTAACCACAGAGGTTTATCCGGGCATGGATGTGAAAAACTCAGGAAATAACACTTCCTATCCACAGAGTATCATCGTGGCATGGATGTGATAGAATCAGGACAAGTACACTTCCTAACCACAGAGGATCACCCGGGCATGGATGTGATAAAATAAGGAGAAGAACACTTCCTAACAACAGAAAATTATCCGGGCATGGATGTGATAAAATCAGGACAAGAACACTTCCTAACCACAGAGGATAATTTGGGCATGGATGTGATAGCATCATGACAAGAACACTTGCTATCCACAGAGGATCATTCGGTCATGGATGTGATACAATCAGGACAATAACACTTTCTATCCGAAGTGGATCATCCGGGCTTAGATGTGATAGAATTAGGACAAAAAGACTTCCTAAACACAGAAGATAACCCGCGCATGGATGCGATAGAATCAGGAAAAGAACACTTCATAATCCCAGAGGATCACCAGGACATAGATATGATAAAATCAGGACAAAAACACTTCCTTACCACAGAGGATCACCCGGGCATGGATGTGATAAAATAAGGAGAAGAACACTTCCTAACAACAGAAAATTATCCGGGCATGGATGTGATAAAATCAGGACAATAACACTTCCTGTCCACAGAGGATAACCAGGGCATGGATGTTATATAATCAGGACAAGAACACTTCCTAACCACATAGGATCACCAGGGCATGGATGTGATGGAATCAGGAGAAGAACACTTAATAACCACAGAGGATCAGCCGAGCACGGATGTTATATAATCAGGACAAGAACACTTCCTAACCACATAGGATCACCAGGGCATGGATGTGATGGAATCAGGAGAAGAACACTTAATAACCACAGAGGATCAGCCGAGCACGGATGTGAGAGAATCAGGACAAGAACAGTTTTTATCCACAGAGTGTCACCCGGGCATGGATGTGATAGAATCAGGAGAAGAACACTTCCTAACAACAGAGGATTATCCGGGCACGAATGTGATAGAATAAGGAGAAGAACACTTCCTAACAACAGCAAATTATCCGGGCATGGATGTGATAAAATCAGGAAAATAACACTTCCTCTCCACAGAGGATCACCAGGGCATGGATTTTAAATAATCAAGACAAGAACACTTCCTAACCACAGAGGATTACCAGGATATGGATGTGATAGAATCAGGACAAGAACACTTTGTAAACACAGAGGATCACCCGAGCATGGATGTGATAAAGTCAAGATGAAAACAATTCCTATCCACAGAGGATCACCCGGGCATAGGTGTGATAGAATTAGAACAATAACACTTCATATCCACAGAGGATCTGCCGGGCACGGATGTGATAGAACCAAAACAAGAACACTTCCTAACCACAGAGAATAAGCCGGGCATGGATGTGATAGAATCGGAACAAGAACACTTTCTATTCACAGAGGATCATCCGGGCATGGATGTGATAGAATCAGGACAAAAACACTTCCTAACCACAGAAGATCATCCGTGCATGGATGTGATAGAATCAGGACAAGAACACTTCCTATCCACAGAGGATCGACCTGGCATGGATGTGATAGAATTAGGACAAGAACACTACGTAACCACAGAGGTTTATCCGGGCATGGATGTGATAGAATCAGGACAAGAACGCTTCCAATCCACAGAGGGTCGCCCGGATCTTTTCGGTGTAAATAATCCCTCAAATGATCTTCACATGAAATTCCTGTATCAACTAACACTGTCAAAAAAAGATGAGGAACCTGGTTTATTGTTAAGGAAAGCATTTGTAAAAATTATTTGACCGAATGTCACAGCAAAAATGTTGAGATGACATTGGACTCAAAGCCACCTGATTTGAAATATTTGTGGTTTTACAATGGTGAGTTTCTTTGAGAGTTCTTAACTTCTTTTGGTTTTGCAAACCTTCATATTAAAACCTTGAGACAATCTCGGGGACGTTGTGAAAATGCTAACATGACTGTACATAATCATTAGGGTGGTGTGCTACCATTGTCCACAGCATTATCAACTTCGTTGTTAAAACCCACATTTCAAGTAGCTGGCTAGTTTATATCTCGGACAGCATCAACTTTACTGGCGAAACAAACATTTTCACCACCAATAGTACTGATGTAAAGATTCATATAGATGTATAACTTCTCACACCTGTACTATTGGTGGTTCGTCCTTATGGATGACAGTATTTTCGTCGTATTTGGTTCGTGGAGAAATTCCTCCAGACGAAGACTACTGTCCATTTCATCTCGAAATCCAGTCGAATATATCTTTAACTCCCTCCACCATTCTAGTTTATCCACTCTGCTTATCCAGTGATTCTCCACGAGCTGGAAAATGCTCTCGTCTATAAATTGGTCCATCTGCTGCAGCCCAGTATCCAAAGGTTCTTCAGGAGCACGCAGAAATAATGCCAAATAGTGATGAATGCCTTTCCAGGACACAATAGATATTGATAAAATTTTTCTACGTTGATGTTTTCTGATCAATTAAAACAACTATCTATGTTTACAATGCTCCATTTTATGAGCAATCCATGTTCAATTATCTTAAAACATCACAAAAATCTAGTACTTGTTGTGTTTGTGTTTACAAACGTCTTAAGGATAAAAAATAAGCAAAAATCAGTTTGATTCCAGTCATCTATTATTAACTATATTCATTGTTTAGTATTTTATTTAGCATTGGCACAAAAAAGATTTAATAATCCTCAGAAAAAATAAATGAAGTTCCAGATCTGTCAACGTCAGTCTTTCATACCTGTATTCTATCAGCTGCCTCTCAGAGCGAAATTAGGATTGTGGCTCCACCTGTATTGGTGCACCTGGTGGCATATTTTATACATATTTAGTTTTGATACATGGAAAAAAATGGAGATCATCGACAAATTAATATGCTCACTCCTGTTTGTTCCTCAAACCCAGAATTTCCTGAATATAAAGGTGTAAACAATCTATTGTTACTGAATGATAAAAGCTAATAAATGCTGTTACAATATTATTGTCTATGAATTGTCTCAATTTAAGTTTTTTTCTAACTACATGTATATAATTCTTCAGTTATTTCCTTAATTGTTATTTTCTTTTACCATAATATCTAAGATATATTTCGTGTCAAGCACAACCATACAGTGGGCTACTTGTGATGTGCACATTGTATAGTTTGAACGTTTTATGTTCATAGAATAAAATGTTAAGCAGAAGGATTATATTTCATAAATATGTTTGTTTTTAACTAAAATATTTTCAGTTTACTCTCAATGTTTCTTGTTTTTTTGATTTTGTTGTTATTCATTTTCATGTCACCACTGTTACGAACTTTCTTTGTTGTATTGCTTCACAACGATTTTTATGTTAGCACCGTTATACACTTTCTTTGTTGTATTGTTTCACAACGTGTTTTATATTAGCACTGTTACAAACTTTATTTGTTGTATTGTTTCACTACGTGTTTTACATTAGCACTGTTACAAACATTCCTTGTTGTAATGTTTCACAACGTGTTTTATATTAGCACTGTTACAAACTTTCTTTGTTGTATTGTTTCACAACGTGTTTTATATTAGCACTGTTACAAACTGTCTTTGTTGCATTGTTTCACTACGTGTTTTACATTAGCACTGTTACAAACTTTCTTTGTTATATTGTTTCACAACGTGTTTTATATTAGCACTGTTACAAACTTTGTTATATTGTTTCACTACGTGTTTTACATTAGCACTGTTACAAACTTTCTTTGTTGTATTGTCTCACAACGTGTGTTATATTAGCACTGTTACAAACTGTCTCTGTTGTATTGTTTCACAACGTGTTTTATATCAGCACTGTTACAAACTGTCTCTGTTGTATTGTTTCACAACGTGTTTTATATTAGCACTGTTACAAACTTTCTTTGTCATATTGATTCACAACGTGTTTTATATTAGCACTGTTACAAACTTTCTTTGTTGTATTGTATCACAACGTGTTTTATATTAGCACTGTTACAAACTGTCTTTGTTGTATTGTTTCACAACGTGTTTTATATTAGCACTGTTACAAACTGTCTTTGTTGTATTGTTTCACAACGTGTTTTATATTAGCACTGTTACAAACTTTCTTTGTTGTAATGTTTCACAACGTGTTTTATATTAGCACTGTTACAAACTTTCTTTGTTGTATTGTTTCACAACGTGTTTTATATTAGCACTGTTACAAACTTTCTTTGTTGTATTGTTTCACAACGTGTTTTATATTAGCACTGTTACAAACTTTCTTTGTTGTATTGTATCACAACGTGTTTTATATTAGCACTGTTACAAACTTTCTTTGTTATATTGATTCACAACGTGTTTTATATTAGCACTGTTATACACTTTCTTTGTTATATTGTTTCACAACGTGTTTTATATTAGCACTGTTACAAACTTTCTTTGTTATAGTGTTTCACAACGTGTTTTATATTAGCACTGTTACAAACTTTCTTTATTGTATTGTTTCACAACGTGTTTTATATTAGCATTGTTATACACTTTTTTTGTTATATTGTTTCACAACGTGTTTTATATTAGCACTGTTACAAACTTTCTTTGTTGTATTGTTTCACAACGTGTTTTATATTAGCACTGTTACAAACTGTCTTTGTTGTATTGTTTCACAACGTGTTTTATATTAGCACTGTTACAAACTTTCTTTGTTGTATTGTTTCACAACGTGTTTTATATTAGCACTGTTACAAACTGTCTTTGTTGTATTGTTTCACAACGTGTTTTATATTAGCACTGTTACAAACTTTCTTTGTTCTATTGTTTCACAACGTGTTTTATATTAGCACTGTTACAAACTGTCTTTGTTGTATTGTTTCACAACGTGTTTTATATTAGCACTGTTACAAAATGTCTTTGTTGTATTGTTTCACAACGTGTTTTATATTAGCACTGTTACAAACTGTCTTTGTTGCATTGTTTCACTACGTGTTTTACATTAGCACTGTTACAAACTTTCTTTGTTATATTGTTTCACTACGTGTTTTATATTAGCACTGTTACAAACTTTGTTATATTGTTTCACTACGTGTTTTATTTCAGCACTGTTACAACCTGTCTCTGTTGTATTGTTTCACAACGTGTTTTATATTAGCACTGTTACAAACTTTCTTTGTTGTATTGTATCACAACGTGTTTTATATTAGCACTGTTACAAACTTTCTTGGTTGTATTGTTTCACAACGTGTTTTATATTAGCACTGTTACAAACTTTCTTTGTTGTATTGTTTCACAACGTGTTTTATATTAGCACTGTTACAAACTTTCTTTGTTGTAATGTTTCACAACGTGTTTTATATTAGCACCGTTACAAACTTTCTTTGTTGTAATGTTTCACAACGTGTTTTATATTAGCACCGTTACAAACTTTCTTTGTTGTATTGTTTCACAACGTGTTTTATATTAGCACCGTTACAAACTTTCTTTGTTGTATTGTTTCACAACGTGTTTTATATTAGCACCGTTACAAACTTTCTTTGTTGTATTGTTTCACAACGTGTTTTATATTAGCACCGTTACAAACTTTCTTTGTTGTATTGTTTCACAACGTGTTTTATATTAGCACTGTTACAAACTTTCTTTGTTGTATTGTATCACAACGTGTTTTATATTAGCACTGTTACAAACTTTCTTTGTTATATTGATTCACAACGTGTTTTATATTAGCACTGTTACAAACTTTCTTTGTTATATTGTTTCACAACGTGTTTTATATTAGCACTGTTACAAACTTTCTTTGTTATAGTGTTTCACAACGTGTTTTATATTAGCACTGTTACAAACTTTCTTTATTGTATTGTTTCACAACGTGTTTTATATTAGCACTGTTATACACTTTCTTTGTTATATTGTTTCACAACGTGTTTTATATTAGCACTGTTACAAACTTTCTTTGTTGTATTGTTTCACAACGTGTTTTATATTAGCACTGTTACAAACTGTCTTTGTTGTATTGTTTCAGAACGTGTTTTATATTAGCACTGTTACAAACTTTCTTTGTTGTAATGTTTCACAACGTGTTTTATATTAGCACTGTTACAAACTTTCTTTGTTGTATTGTTTCACAACGTGTTTTATATTAGCACTGTTACAAACTGTCTTTGTTGTATTGTTTCACAACGTGTTTTATATTAGCACTGTTACAAACTGTCTTTGTTGTATTGTTTCACAACGTGTTTTATATTAGCACTGTTACAAACTTTCTTTGTTGTAATGTTTCACAACGTGTTTTATATTAGCACCGTTACAAACTTTCTTTGTTGTATTGTTTCACAACGTGTTTTATATTAGCACCGTTACAAACTTTCTTTGTTGTATTGTTTCACAACGTGTTTTATATTAGCACTGTTACAAACTTTCTTTGTTGTATTGTTTCACAACGTGTTTTATATTAGCACTGTTACAAACTTTCTTTGTTGTATTGTTTCACAACGTGTTTTATATTAGCACTGTTACAAACTTTCTTTGTTGTATTGTTTCACAACGTGTTTTATATTAGCACTGTTACAAACTTTCTTTGTTTTAATGTTTCACAACGTGTTTTATATTAGCACCGTTACAAACTTTCTTTGTTGTAATGTTTCACAACGTGTTTTATATTAGCACCGTTACAAACTTTCTTTGTCATATTGATTCACAACGTGTTTTATATTAGCACTGTTACAAACTTTCTTTGTTGTATTGTATCACAACGTGTTTTACATTAGCACTGTTACAAACTTTCTTTGTTGTATTGCTTCACAACGTGTTTTACATTAGCACTGTTACAAACTTTCTTTGTTATATTGATTCACAACGTGTTTTATATTAGCACTGTTGCAAACTTTCTTTGTTGTATTGTTTCACAACGTGTTTTATATTAGCACTGTTACAAACTTTCTTTGTTGTATTGTTTCACAACGTGTTTTATATTAGCACTGTTACAAACTTTCTTTGTTGTATTGTATCACACGTGTTTTATATTAGCACTGTAAACAAAATTTCTTTGTGATATTGATTCACAACGTGTTTTATATTAGCACTGTTACAAACTTTCTTTGTTGTATTGTTTCACAACGTGTTTTATATTAGCACTGTTACAAACTTTCTTTGTTATAGTGTTTCACAACGTGTTTTATATTAGCACTGTTACAAACTTTCTTTATTGTATTGTTTCACAACTTGTTTTATATTAGCACTGTTATACACTTTCTTTGTTATATTGTTTCACAACGTGTTTTATATTAGCACTGTTACAAACTTTCTTTGTTGTATTGTTTCACAACGTGTTTTATATTAGCACTGTTACAAACTTTCTTTGTTATAGTGTTTCACAACGTGTTTTATATTAGCACTGTTACAAACTTTCTTTATTGTATTATTTCAAAACGTGTTTTATATTAGCACTGTTATACACTTTCTTTGTTATATTGTTTCACAACGTGTTTTATATTAGCACTGTTACAAACTTTCTTTGTTGTATTGTTTCACAACGTGTTTTATATTAGCACTGTTACAAACTTTCTTTATTGTATTGTTTCAAAACGTGTTTTATATTAGCACTGTTATACACTTTCTTTGTTATATTGTTTCACAACGTGTTTTATATTAGCACTGTTACAAACTGTCTTTGTTGTATTGTTTCACAACGTGTTTTATATTAGCACTGTTACAAACTGTCTTTGTTGCATTGTTTCACTACGTGTTTTACATTAGCACTGTTGCAAACTTTCTTTGTTATATTGTTTCACTACGTGTTTTATATTAGCACTGTTACAAACTTTGTTATATTGTTTCACTACGTGTTTTATATCAGCACTGTTACAACCTGTCTCTGTTGTATTGTTTCACAACGTGTTTTATATTAGCACTGTTACAAACTTTCTTTGTCATATTGATTCACAACGTGTTTTATATTAGCACTGTTACAAACTTTCTTTGTTGTATTGTATCACAACGTGTTTTATATTAGCACTGTTACAAACTTTCTTTGTTGTATTGTTTTACAACGTGTTTTATATTAGCACTGTTACAAACTTTCTTTGTTGTATTGTTTCACAACGTGTTTTATATTAGCACTGTTACAAACTTTCTTTGTTGTAATGTTTCACAACGTGTTTTATATTAGCACCGTTACAAACTTTCTTTGTTGTAATGTTTCACAACGTGTTTTATATTAGCACCGTTACAAACTTTCTTTGTTGTATTGTTTCACAACGTGTTTTATATTAGCACCGTTACAAACTTTCTTTGTTGTATTGTTTCACAACGTGTTTTATATTAGCACCGTTACAAACTTTCTTTGTTGTATTGTTTCACAACGTGTTTTATATTAGCACCGTTACAAACTTTCTTTGTTGTATTGTTTCACAACGTGTTTTATATTAGCACTGTTACAAACTTTCTTTGTTGTATTGTTTCACAACGTGTTTTATATTAGCACTGTTACAAACTTTCTTTGTTGTATTGTTTCACAACGTGTTTTATATTAGCACCGTTACAAACTTTCTTTGTTGTATTGTTTCACAACGTGTTTTATATTAGCACCGTTACAAACTTTCTTTGTTGTATTGTTTCACAACGTGTTTTATATTAGCACCGTTACAAACTTTCTTTGTTGTATTGTTTCACAACGTGTTTTATATTAGCACTGTTACAAACTTTCTTTGTTGTATTGTTTCACAACGTGTTTTATATTAGCACTGTTACAAACTGTCTTTGTTGTATTGTTTTACAACGTGTTTTATATTAACACTGTTACAAACTTTCTTTGTTGTATTGTTTCACTACGTGTTTTATATTAGCACCGTTACAAACTTTCTTTGTTGTATTGTTTCACAACGTGTTTTATATTAGCACCGTTACAAACTTTCTTTGTTGTATTGTTTCACAACGTGTTTTATATTAGCACCGTTACAAACTTTCTTTGTTATATTGTTTCACAACGTGTTTTATATTAGCACTGTTACAAACTGTCTTTGTTGTATTGTTTCACAACGTGTTTTATATTAGCACTGTTACAAACTGTCTTTGTTGCATTGTTTCACTACGTGTTTTACATTAGCACTGTTGCAAACTTTCTTTGTTATATTGTTTCACTACGTGTTTTATATTAGCACTGTTACAAGCTTTGTTATATTGTTTCACTACGTGTTTTATATCAGCACTATTACAACCTGTCTCTGTTGTATTGTTTCACAACGTGTTTTATATTAGCACTGTTACAAACTTTCTTTGTCATATTGTTTCACAACGTGTTTTATATTAGCACTGTTACAAACTTTCTTTGTTGTATTGTTTCACAACGTGTTTTATATTAGCACTGTTACAAACTTTCTTTGTTGTATTGTTTTACAACGTGTTTTATATTAGCACTGTTACAAACTTTCTTTGTTGTATTGTTTCACAACGTGTTTTATATTAGCACTGTTACAAACTTTCTTTGTTGTAATGTTTCACAACGTGTTTTATATTAGCACCGTTACAAACTTTCTTTGTTGTAATGTTTCACAACGTGTTTTATATTAGCACCGTTACAAACTTTCTTTGTTGTATTGTTTCACAACGTGTTTTATATTAGCACCGTTACAAACTTTCTTTGTTGTATTGTTTCACAACGTGTTTTATATTAGCACCGTTACAAACTTTCTTTGTTGTATTGTTTCACAACGTGTTTTATATTAGCACTGTTACAAACTTTCTTTGTTGTATTGTTTCACAACGTGTTTTATATTAGCACTGTTACAAACTTTCTTTGTTGTATTGTTTCACAACGTGTTTTATATTAGCACTGTTACAAACTTTCTTTGTTGTATTGTTTCACAACGTGTTTTATATTAGCACCGTTACAAACTTTCTTTGTTGTATTGTTTCACAACGTGTTTTATATTAGCACCGTTACAAACTTTCTTTGTTGTATTGTTTCACAACGTGTTTTATATTAGCACCGTTACAAACTTTCTTTGTTGTATTGTTTCACAACGTGTTTTATATTAGCACCGTTACAAACTTTCTTTGTTGTATTGTTTCACAACGTGTTTTATATTAGCACTGTTACAAACTTTCTTTGTTGTATTGTTTCACAACGTGTTTTATATTAGCACTGTTACAAACTTTCTTTGTTGTATTGTTTTACAACGTGTTTTATATTAACACTGTTACAAACTTTCTTTGTTGTATTGTTTCACTACGTGTTTTATATTAGCACCGTTACAAACTTTCTTTGTTATATTGTTTCACAACGTGTTTTATATTAGCACTGTTACAAACTTTCTTTGTTGTAATGTTTCACAACGTGTTTTATATTAGCACCGTTACAAACTTTCTTTGTTGTATTGTTTCACAACGTGTTTTATATTAGCACCGTTACAAACTTTCTTTGTTGTATTGTTTCACAACGTGTTTTATATTAGCACTGTTACAAACTTTCTTTGTTGTATTGTTTCACAACGTGTTTTATATTAGCACTATTACAAACTTTCTTTGTTGTATTGTTTCACAACGTGTTTTATATTAGCATTGCTACAAACTTTCTTTGTTGTATTGTTTCACAACGTGTTTTATATTAGCACTGTTACAAACTTTCTTTGTTATATTGTTTCTCAACGTGTTTTATATTAGCACTGTTACAAACTTTCTCTGTTGTGATGTTTTACAACGTTTTTTAATATACATTTTCAGGGTATTTTTCTTTGTGGTTATTTTTTTGTCGTATTGATTTATTTTAGTCCAAAGCGACACAATGGGCTATCTTCACTTTGTCTGTCGATGGGACTAAACACTTGAATGTCAGTGTCGTGACCTTACCCTCGAATGAACGGGCGGTTATTGTGTGGACATTCTGATGAAGGCTCGGAAAGCAAAAGGTTGAGCAATCGAATTATTTTTCTAGTTTGTCTGAATCTGTATGTCGATTGAACATAACACTCCAGTTAATATATGTGTTGTTATAAAACCACGATTAAAACAGAAACTAACTTTGAACGATAGTTTCTAACATGCAGGTAACACAGTCGTTCTTAGTATACGTGAGTTTATATTATGACTTTGTTATTCATTTTTAAACTGTTATTAAAATAGCTCTTACTCATCGATTTCTTCAATAAGTGGTTTTATCAGATGAGGGCTGTGGGTGTTACCGCTGCTAGCGGTTCTCTCTATTTCCATAGGTGGCGTTCTTCACTCTTTAAGAAACCTAGCCAGTGCTGTGCACGAGTTATGACGATATATGCTTTCCTCAAGTGAGGACATAAAATGAAAGTCAAGTTCACTTGAGTTGCTTCTCTCGTACCAAAGAAAGTAATAGTAGAGGTAAGACTCTTCTAACTGTTTTCTACAGTTGCCAACAGGTGGCAGGTTATCAGTACTTAAGCTCATGATTACGTTTTGGTCGCTTACAGTTTCTAAACATGAAAATTCAATTTCGAACATCAAGTGACCTAGAAATTTTGACAAAGTTATGTACAATTTAAGACTTAGAAACATCACAGCATATGCAAAATAATTTTATGTCAAAAAATAATTTTTAATTAAAGATGTCAAGAATGTTAACAACTTTGTATTTTTATATTCTTGTTTAACCTTACAATATCTTATTCAACGTCTCTGTTAATTATCAGTAATTCAAGTTTTTTTTATATTGTTGTTTAACCTTACAATATCTTATTTAACGCCTCTGTTTATTATCAGTAATTCAAGTTGTTTCTTATATTGCTGCTTAACCTTACAATATCTTATTCAACGCCCCTGTTTATTATCAGTAATTCAAGTTGTTTCTTATATTGCTGCTTAACCTTACAATATCTTATTCAACGCCCCTGTTTATTATCAGTAATTCAAGTTGTTTCTTATATTGCTGCTTAACCTTACAATATCTTATTCAACGACCCTGTTTGTTATCAGTAATTGAAGTTGTTTCTTATATTGTTGTTTAACCTTACAATATCTTATTCAACGCCTCTGTTTGTTATCAGTAATTCAAGTTGTTTCTTATATTGTTGCTTAACCTTACAATATTTTATTCAACGCCTCTGTTTGTTATCAGTAATTCAAGTTGTTTCTTATATTGTTGCTTAACCTTACAATATTTTATTCAACGCCTCTGTTTGTTATCAGTAATTCAAGGTGTTTCTTATATTGTTGTTTAACCTTACAATATCTTATTCAACGCCTCTGTTTATTATCAGTAATTCAAGTTCTTTCTTATATTGTTGTTTAACCTCACAATATCTTATTCAACGACCCTGTTTGTTATCAGTAATTCAAGTTGTTTCTTATATTGTTGTTTAACCTTACAATATTCTATTTAGTAGTCTTGATCCATAAAGATTCTTTAAATACAAGAACGTATTATGATTCATATTAGTAGAGTGTTTCACCATAGGATGGAATCTTTAAGAACTAATTGTTATTTTAGTATTAACTTAATCAGCGCCAAAACATTAAATGTAACAAATTTCTCCATATTTCTTTCGTTTTTTATGTTTTTTACACGTAATGTTTTTAAGCCCCCTATTGGCTTAGCGGTATTCTGCGGACTTACAACGCTAAAAACCGGGTTTTGATACCCGTGTCAGGCAGAGTACAAATAACCCATTGTGTAACTTTGTGCTTAATTCTAATGTTTTTTGAGAAAATGAAATTGGAACATAATTTTTTTTTGTTGTGATGAACGTTATTTCCTGATATATTTATTCCAAAAATTTTGTTTTCGAAGCCAATATTCTAGTGTCCCTGGCGTGGTCATGTGTTGTCGGGTTCGGACACTGACCTGAGGTTTGGCAGTCGGCGGCTCATTGCTGTATGAAAACACTTGTCATCTGGACCCTTCAGGTGTCTTATAACAAACCCCTAAAAATCCTCTATTCGACCATAGTCTAACAGTTGGCGACTCGTGTAGGTGACTATTCGCTTTCCCGCTAGTTTTTCAGTCAAAATCAAGGTCTGTAATGCGATGAAAGATAACCTGTGTTTAACTCTGTGTAGGGGCCCGGCATGGTGAAGCGTATTAAGGCGTGCGACTCGTAATCTGAGGGTCGCGGGTTCGCATCCCCGTCGCGCCAAACATGCTCGCCCTTTCAGCCGTGTGGGCGTTATAACATGAAGGTCAATCCCCCTATTCGTTGGTAAAAGAGAAGCCCAAGAGTTGGCGGTGGGTGGTGATGACTAGCTGCCTTCCCTCTAGTCTTACACTACTAAATTAGGGACGGCTAGCAGAGATAGCCTTCGAGTAGCTATGTGCGAAATTCAAAAACAAAAACAAGCAAACTCTGCGTAGGTGTCCTAAAATCAGTGGAAACACAGAATAATATAATATTGGGAGTTACTTCCGCTTGCCTAGAGGAAATCTTAACAAAAAGCAATATAGAGCATCTAACGGGACCAGTTACACGCACTAAGTCTTTCGAGCCTTTATGCACTGTACTTTAAATACATGTATATATATTTCCAGCTCTGACACGGCTTGGTGGTGAGGGCGCTTCATTTCGCAATCTGAGGTTCACAGGTTCGAATCCCCTTCACCGAACATTTTCATCTTTTTAGCCGTGGTGTCGTTATAACTTGTTAGTCAATTCCACTGTACACTGATAAGAGAGTAGCCAAAGAGTTGGCGGCGAGTGTTGTTGTCTTGTTGCTCTCCTTCCAGGCTATTATTGCTAAATTAAAGACGGCTTGACAAACGAAATAACAGTTTTTAAAGTGACTTACCAGTAAGTGTTAAATTTCAGGTTCTAATGTGTTTGTTTGTTTGTTTTGTTTTGAATTTCACGCAAAGATACACGAGGGCTATCTGCGCTAGCCGTCCCTAATTTAGCAGTGTAAGACTAGAGGGAAGGCAAGTAGTCATTACCACCCACCGCCAACTCTTGGGCTACTCTTTTACCAACGAATGGGATCGACTGTCACATTATAACGCTCCCACGGATGAAAGGATGAGCATGTTTTGTGTAACAGGGATTCGAACCCACGACCCTCGGATTACGAGTCGAGGACCTTAACCATCTGGCCATGGCGGGCTCCTCTGGTTCTGCGAACACTTGTTATTTTAATATAATTGTTTAAAACATTCAAGTATTCTAGTTCAGCATGGTTGTATATTCGAAGTTGCTACAGATGGTGTGGGGCGTTCTTCCAAAATGACACCGTCAATGAATTCTAAGTAGAAGATTGGTACATACAGCTAACATACACGATAAAAATTATGGGACAGACTCTCCCACCCTAGGGAACAAATGTTCTTACCTTTTTTTTTTTTTTCAGAAAGTTGTACAGCTTGTGAGGGTTCGCTGAAGTTACTTTGACTTAATCGTCCAGACCTAAGACTGTCGCGTCATCCAGTGTCGAACATATTTATATCGAGAAAACAGACGATCTTTTTTGTTTTTTGAATTTCGCGCAAAGCTACTCGAGGGCTATATGCGCTAACCGTCCCTAATTTAGCAGTGTAAGACTAGAGGGAAGGCAGCTAGTCATCACCACCCACCGCCAACTCTTGGGCTACTCTTTTACCAACGAATAGTGGGATTGACCGTAACATTATAACAGCCTCACGGCTGAAAAGGCGAGCATGCTTGGTGCGACGGGGATACGAACCCGCGACCCTCGGATTACAAATCGCACGCCTTAACCCACCTGGCTATGCCGGGCCTAAAGCAGACGACAATACACTAATTTTTATCGTCACTATTGTTTCGTTAATTTAATTTTTGTTGTTTATATACATTTTTCTGAATCTGCTTTACTTTTCTGTGAATTAACCTGTTCAGTGCCGTAGACGAGATAACTCGTCCAAGCCGATGGTAACACAGTGCCACGGACGAGTTAATTCGTTCTCAATTATACCTAACTTCAACGCTAGAAGTCAGCACCATACATGCATTTAACCTACTTACAAACTGTTTCACTTTCGATCCAAAATGGCGTCACGGAAAAAGTTACAAAATGAAGAAGCATTACTGTTGTATTGTAGCAGCTGAAACACTTGGCAGTCAACAGGTTAATAGATGATCTCCAGAAAGGTGTATAATCTACCGCGAATAAATTATACGTTATAGGATTTTGCCCATATAGCTAACGAGGTTGATCGGGCGGTAGCTGTCCTGTTTATTCACTAGCTATGAAACGTTAAAATAGTAGACTGCTTTGAATGAACGGTTGAATAATACTTTGGCTTTGTTGGTTTAGTTTTTATTCATGTATCGTTTGTATAAGGTAGAAAAAATAGATTACAATCAGCAGATGGCGTTGTGCAATGTTTAGTGGATAATTGTTAACATTAATGTAACAGTTGAAACATATAAATATTTAATAACATAGGTAATGGGATAAGACCCTTCATATCTTGAGCCCGAGAAGTCCCTAATCTAACTTTATTTATTTTATAAAAGTACCTAAAATTATATGTTTAAGTTTTCAGTTTTTATTTGTTAGAAATATTTCATTATTACGTTTTTTACATTTCCGTCCAGATGAGTGTTATCAAAGTCTCCAAATGCGTTTACAGCTTACTTTCTGTGCATCAAATTCTTTAAATAACGAAACAGCCTACAGTTTCGGTAATTTTGACTCTGAATTCATTGTTTCGATCTCAAAAAAATTTCAATGTACTCTGGAAAATATATCGATGACTAGAAAGAACCATACTGGATAACTGGAATTATAATTAATACAATGTATATATTCAAATAGAGGGACAAAACAGGAAAAAGGCTGAATGATCGTGATTGGACAAAAATTATGAAACGTCAGTGACACGAGGATGATTTTCCTGACGGGCCGCGTTCTACGATATGATAAGTAGATAACACTGTTTGTCCTAAAATTTTCATTTTTTTTGCGTTATTGGTTTCCTGTTTTTTATTTCTGTTTAAATATGTCATCCATATGTGCATATATGTATATAAATATGGTATCCAGTTAGACAAATAATCCACTTTAGAGTTTCTACTAATGAAACTGAAAATAATTTGTTCGCCCTCCAGTAGCACAGCGGCATGTCTGGGGACATATACCACTAGAAACCGGGTTTCGATGCCTGTGGTGGACAGAGCACAGATAACCATTTGTTTAGCTATGTGTTTAATAATAAACAACAATAATTAGTTCAGTGTATCTAGTATCTGTTGGGTCAGCTGTACGTTTATTAAATCACAGCACTTATACCCAAGGTTCGTTTTCCCGCGGTGGGCAACACATGGCCCGAAGTGGCTTTGCGCTGAAACAAACAAATCAGTGTATTTGGCTTCTTTGCGGCTCAGCAGTAAGTCTTATAACTCTAGAAATCGAGTTTCGATACGCGCAGTGGACAGAACACTGATACCCCACTGTGAAACTTTGCCCTGAACAACAAATATATCAATAAATACCCTTTAATGCTTAGCACAGGAGGAATAAAAAAGAAGTCGTGAAGGTATTTGCATTATAAATGATTTTATTTTCTGACATGCTCTACGTATAGAGGATTACATATATATACTTATAGCCTGTTTTTGTACGCTGAGTAATATGGTTAAAACGTACGGAATTTCACTAATCTCCATGCTGCCAGTAATGGAATTTTCTTGTTAGTGTTAGATTAACGTGGATCAATAGCAGTAAGATATTGTAATATTAAATATATGACACAACGCTACTTTACTGAGACATATTTGTTTCGTTCTTCAGTTAGTTATTGTTCAGCTCTGAAAATATAGCATTGTAATGTTTTCCCACATCTCCGGTAATGTCTGTTTTTCCTTCATACCTAACATAGAAATCTTTTCAAATGGAGTTTTGCTGAGTTGCCGAATATAACTTGAATTATTCGTGAAATGCCTTATTTGTGATTGTGTTGAGTGTAAGATTTTCGTTAAATACGTTAACGATGGTTTGTGTAACACAAAACACTAATTGAATGTGTTAATTATGGTTCTGTTTAAAGCAAGATATTTTACTAAGCTGGCTTAGCTCTTAGCAACATGTTCTATTTTAGAAGTCCCACGTGATAAACGCGCATGCGAACTCGAAGTTAAAATGACGTCACATTTTAAAGCTATAGTTTAATTTTAAAACGTGCTTAAGCCTATAAATACGGTAGTTTGTGTGAGATATATAGCTTTAGTGATTTTGGTTTCTTAATTTAATTTCGCGCAAATTTCTGGAAGACCGTCCCCGTGTGTTGTCCCTAACTCATAAAAGAAAGCAGCTAGTAAACATCACCCACCGCCAACTCTTGGGCTACTCTTTTACCAACGAATAGTGGGATTGACCATCAAATTATAACGCCCCCACGGCTGAAAAGGCGAGCATGTTTGGTGCGAAGGGGATACGAACGCCTATGTGTATAACACATGAGCTGTTTTCATCTCTTTAATTAATTTCAAGTGTTGATTAGTGTAATTTTGACAATATAAGAAAAAAAACACAAACCTTAAAACAGTTTAATCTTATTAAACATGTTATTGAAGTAAAACTATCAACAATTTGTACCAATATTACTGTGAGGGTTGTGAGGGTATTTATATCCAATATCTCTAAAATATGAGGGTTTTCCACGTATTAAATATGTTGGTAGCATGTTCCTTCCACGTATTTTTATATAAAATCTGTTGTTAGCATGTTCCTATTAACATCATCTTCTTTCAGGGTTAAAAATTTGATTAACATTTGAATCCGAAGAAAGATCACTTTGTTTTCTACTTAATACAGTAAAACCTGTCTAAGGCGGAATCGCATGGGACCGAATAATATTTCCGGCTTAATCAGGTTTTCTGGTTTAGACCTGTTAAACATGCATTTCATTAATTATGTATAGTTTTTAAACGGAACGTTATACTTGCTTGACTTGAGGTAAGACGTTTGTGAATAGAGTTATTATACTGTTTATGTTATATTTATTAGAATAAGAACGAAAATAGACATTCAAAATATACATAAGTACACAAATTCTTAATCAAATTTATTTGAAGAAAGTGTCCAGTTTCAACTGTTTCAATGGACTTTCTCATGTGGTTAAAAGAGAACACAAATTCTACGACCTCTTCATGAAGTTCATTTTCCCACTTCATTTTTGTATACAATTTGATAACGTTAATACAACGTAACACTTGTGATGAAGTAGGAATTTCTATTTTCTCACTATCTTTTCCATTTTGTTCATCTTCTGAATCTCTCACACTGTTAACATCTTGTGATTCTATTATAGATTTTAAATCAGTTTGATCAGTTTCTGTTAAAACATTCTTGTCAACGTTCACAAAACTTTCCACGTTCACAGAATCATCTGAATCAATCAGAGTTTGGATTTCAGTACAATTGTCATAACAAACAACTTTAAAAAAACATGAAGGCATTAAGCAAATTTTCCCTAAATTTTAGGGAAGATAGGAATTTATTTTTCTCGTGAGAATTATTTAAAGAGTAAAACTTTTCACTTAAAAGACAAATATATTTCTACAAATCATGAATCTAATTTAACTGTAAAAATAATGACGTCAGAAAAAAACAATATATTTAACCAATACTCACTGTAACAAAATGTTTGAGAATTTATTAATATTTAAACAAATTATTAATTAAACAAGAATTTATTAATGTTTAAACAAATTATTAATTAAACAAGAATTTATTAATATTTAAACAAATTATTAATTAAACAAGAATTTATTAATATTTAAACAAATTATTAATTAAACAAGAATTTATTAATATTTAAACAAATTATTAATTAAACAAGAAATTATTAATATTTAAACAAGAAATTATTAATATTTAAACAAATTATTAATTAAACAAGAATTTATTAATATTTAATCAAATTATTAATTAAACAAGAATTTATTAATATTTAAACAAATTATTAATTAAACAAGAATTTATTAATATTTAAAAATATTAATTAAACAAGAATTTATTAATATTTAAACAAATTATTAATTAAACAAGAATTTATTAATATTTAAAAATATTAATTAAACAAGAATTTATTAATATTTAAACAAATTATTAATTAAACAAGAATTTATTAATATTTAAACAAATTATCAATGAAACAAAATTTTATTAATATATAAACAAATTATTGATTAAACAAGAATTTATGAATATTTAAACAAATTATTAATTAAACAAGAATTTATGAATATTTAAACAAATTATTAATTAAATAAGAAATTAATATTTAATAAAAACATTTTTTTCTGATTTTCTCAGGTTCTAAGCCTACTTGTAGATAGATGAGGTAGGTGAAAGATAGGTTTCTGTCTGCGTTACGCAGGTTCCACCATATAGAGGGCCTCATATAAGAGAAATCTTAAGATAATACTGCAAAATTTTGATGTTTCTGGCTCAGACAGGTTTTACTGTATTATTTTGTAAGGAAAATAACGTTTCTTAATGTATTGAGCTTTTGACAAAAATCTTAGAGAAAGACAGAGAAAGGTTACAGAGGAAGTAGATTACCCCATTATAATTGTCCATTTGTTTGTCTGACCACTGCTATACAGGTACTGTAAAGTGGACTGTCCTATGTGGTGACTGAAATTATGAATGCTCGGTGGAAGAATCCTTATTTTACGAAGGAAGACGAATGTCTCTATATAAGACAGAAAGCCCTGGGGGTACTACCAAACAATGACGAAGACGAAGAAAATAGATTTAATCTGTTGAAGGAGATGATGTTGAAAATCATTCATTTATCCGAATCGGAAATAAATGAATCTGTGGAAGAGGAGGACACCGACAGTGCTGAGAACAGAAAGAAAAAAACAGTTAGGAAAAGAAAACGTGTGAGAAACAGATCGAATGGCGACCGAACGATACACTTAACAGGGAGAACTGGTGAAGACATGGGCAAAGAACACGTGGAATCTTCAAAGAGCAGGCGGTTAAAGTCGTGCTCCAAACCTCCAAAACCGTTCGAATTTAAAATGTCAAGTTCGAGACGTGTGAAACAGAAAGATGCAGATGAAAACAACGCTGAGAGAAAAGAAGGTGCTAAACTGAAGTACAGAAGGCGTCTGATAACAAGGTTAGTGTGCAAAAAAATACTGTGTTCGTTACGATGTTGTAATGGTTAACAGACTTTGTGGGGTTTGTTTACGTTTTATTTTTTGAATTTCCCGCAAAGCTACACGAGGGCTATCTGCGCTAGCCGTCGCTAATTTAGCAGTGTAAGACCAGAGGGAAGGCAGCTAGTCATCACCACCCGCCGCCAACTCTTGGGCTACTCTTTACCAACGAATAGTAGGATTGACCGTACCATTATAACGCCTTCACAGCTGAAAGGGCGAACATGTTTGGTGCGAAGGGAATTCGAACCTGCGTCTCTCAGATTACGAATTGAACTCTTTAACCCACCTGGCCATGCCGGGTCATGACTTTGTGGGGACACCTTGTATTAACAAACAAAGATGTATTATTTTTTTATCATATTCTCATATTTTCCTAAAGAAATAAAATGAGAGAAAAAAGGGATCTAATAATTTCAACATAGATCGTGTTTAGATTTTGAATAGAGCAATAAGCTCGGGTAACCTTAAAAATGTTTCGTCACTGAATTTATTAACAGAACGAGCCCCGCCCATGTCGCGAAGCGCGTGCACCAACATAATAACAGATCCCGCAAAAAGTCTAAGAACATATTAAAGAGTATTACTAAAGTAGCTATTGTGTTATTTTGTTTTACTAGTGACTGGATTTCTATTAAATAATTCTTTCTAAGTTATGAAAAAAAAAATAATATTTTCGTTTGATGTTTTTTTTTCTCTCGAATCTGTGTTAAAATATAACAAGTTGGTGTTGCATGATTTTTTCTCCCGTCAAACAAAAGTTTCATTCTCACTAAACTTAATGGTCATTCTGTCTATCTGTCTGCCTCAGAGGCGGAACTAACCAGGGGCAACACCCCATAGCCGACCCGCAGTGGCACGGCGTATATCTGCGGACTGGCACAGCTAGAAACCGGGTTTTGATACCTGTGGTAAGCAGAGCACAGATAGCTAATAGTTTTGTACTTAATTCCAAACAAACCAAACAAAGCTACAGGACGCATGCCCTCTGGTGGCCTGGTCTGGTTCTATCTTCTGAAGAAAAACAACAACAACAAAAGAAACGGGTGTCACATATTTCTTTGCCACAGTTCCTGAACTGTTTGCTCTGCCACCGGTCTCTCTGCCGTTATTTATCTGTTTGTCAGTCTTCATCAACCTATCTATATTTTCTTATTAATATCTATCTTCCTGCTTGTCTCTCTATATTTTGAGTTTATATTTGTCTTCCTATTTGTGGTTTTCTATCTGTCTGTTTGCGATAGTTCTTTCTATGTGTGTCTGTAGAGGCTACAGCCGGTTCAATCACAGGACCGGGATTCAATCTCAATCACACGAGATGTATCAAAAATTAATAGTCATTGATCCGCACGACCTTAAAATCCACACTGCTGTCCTAAAATATTTTCTTATAAATGGTCCATATTATAAAGTAATGCAATTGGTTCGACATATTAGAACATACACGTATGACCTAAAATATGAAGCCGTATAAGAAACCCACACGACAAGACAATGCAAGTGTTCATATAAAGCAACATGCGTTATCAAGACAGCTATAACGATTCGTCGTTTAATATAAATACATAATTTAACAAAAGAACGGGAAAATCTGTGTGTTTTCTTATAGCAAAGCCACATCGGGCTATCTGCTGAGCCCATCGAGGGGAATCGAACCCCTGATTTTACCGTTGTAAATCCGTAGACTTACCGCTGTACTAGCGGGGGAGCGAACAGGAAAATTGCCTGCAGACAGTCTACGAAGTAAAACACGTGACGTCAGAGTGGTCACTGATAAGGCTCTATTTTTACTTATACGTAATAACAAATTTATTAATGTTTTTTTTACATCTTTAAGATTAACAAAACGTGTCTTTCTAATTACTTCCCGACTTTAAACTTTCGTCGACAAAATATTTTAACTACAAGTACAGTTAAAAAATAGAGAAATACTTGTTTCTTAATACAACAGAGTTTCGTAACGGAATTATAAAATCCACACCAGGCTCTTGTTATTTTGTCACATGTTGCACATATTGAAATATAGAAGTTTTTAACTGAATGATTTATTTCCCTGTCATAATATTTTTATTGCGTCATGTCATTTCTACAGAAGTGTTGAATTGGGACAAACCTGTTTCAATATATATATATATATACTTCTCTTCGGTGAATTAAAGTATCACGTGACGTACAATTAATCATTATCGAACAGACCTTGACACCCGATAAATAAAGAACCAATAGATTCAGAGACGCCAGATGTAGGTTTCCAGAGACTTCAACTAATATATCTATGACTATTCTTTCCTTCACGATAAAATATAAAGGTTAGAATTAAAATGACTTGTCCACTTAATTTCGGTCAACTAGTAAGAAAATGAGTTGCTATTTATTTCTCTGTTTTATATATTTAAACTTTAGGTATAACAAGAAAAACCCGATGTTTCTACCAATCACATACTTTGATCCTTTATGTCTTCTTAAGGGTTCTACAACATTTTTTTTCTATAAAAGTATTTTCCGAGTACTAATCAATTTAGAAAATTACAATATTAGAGAAAAACGAACAAAACTTCGAACTTTTCTGTAAGATTTTCACAACATATAACACTGATGTAGTCACTACCTTCTCGTTCCTAACATGACAACATATAATACAGTTGTAGTTACTTCCTTCTTGTTCCTAACATGACAACATATAACACTGATGTAGTCACTTCCTTGTTGTTCTTAAGATCACAACATATAACACTGATGTAGTCACTTCCTTGTTGTTCTTAACATCACAACATATAACACTGATGTAGTCACTTCCTTGTTGTTCTTAAGATCACAACATATAACACTGATGTAGTCACTTCCTTGTTGTTTTAACATCACAACATATAACACTGATGTAGTCACTTCCTTGTTGTTCTTAACATCACAACATATAACACTGATGTAGTTACTTCCTTGTTGTTCTTAACTTCACAACATATAACACTGATGTAGTCACTACCTAATAGTTCCTAACATCACAACATATAACACTGATGTAGTCACTTCCTTGTTGTTCTTAACATGACAACATATAACACTGATGTAGTCACTACCTTCTCGTTCCTAACATGACAACATATAATACAGTTGTAGTTACTTCCTTCTTGTTCCTAACATGACAACATATAACACTGATGTAATCACTTGTTGTTCTTAACATCACAACATATAACACTGATGTAGTCACTTCCTTGTTGTTCTAACATCACAACATATAACACTGATGTAGTCAATTCCTTGTTGTTCTTAACTTCACAACATATAACACCGATGTAGCCACTTTTTTGTTCTTCTTAACTTCACAACATATAACACTGATGTAGTTACTTCCTTGTTGTTCTTAACATCACAACATATGACACTGATTATATTTCTGTTTTCAGTTCATGTTTGCTGTTAGCAGTATGTTAAGTAGTCGACATATTTTAAACAGAAGTAATTATTTTAATATTTTATGGTTTGTGACAGAAAAGTGTGAATATATCACAATCGAGAATGGATACCCTTGTGACTATTGTCGGTTGATTTACGTTTAACTTGTTTTAAATACTCGACAGGTAAGCAAACATACAGTCATGTGAAAAAGTTAGGACTCCCTATGAAAGTCTGTGTATTTGTGTAACATTTTTGGATATATGGATATTTAATCTCAATTTCAACAATACTGAGAGATTATAGGAATATAACTAAAAAATTAAAACTGAAGAAAAGACTTTTCAAGATCTTCTGTAAATGTAATTCTACAAAAATGCATATTCTAACTGAGGAATAAGTTAGGACCACCCTACCCCCTAATAGCTAGTGTTACCCCCTTTGGCTGAAATAACTGCAATGAGACACTTCTTGTAGCCATCTACCAGTCTCTGACATAGGTCTGAAGAATGTTTTTCCCACTTTTCAATGCAGAATTCTTTCAGCTGTGAGATGTTTGAGGGGTTTCTTGCATGTACAGCCTGTTTCAAGTCATCCCACAGCATCTCAATGGGATTAAGATCTGGGCTTTGACTCGGCTATTCTAGAACTCTCCATTTCTTAGTTTTCAGCCAGTCCTTGGTGGATTTACTGGTATGTTTTGGGTCATTGTCCTGTTGCAGGGTCCAGTTCCGCTTCAGCTTTAATTTTCTTACAGATGGACTCACATGTTCCTCAAGCACCCTCTGATACACAGTTGAATTCATAGTGGATTCTATGATTGTAAGCTGTCCAGGTCCTACTACAGCAAAGAAGCCCCAAACCATGACACTTCCACCTCCATGCTTCACAGTTGATATGAGGTTCTTTACTTGGAATGCTGTATTTGGTTTACGCCAAACATTTCCTCTGTTCTGGTGTCCAAATAATTCAACTTTGGACTCATCTGTCCAAAGAACATTATTCCAGAAGTCCTGGTCTTTGTCTACATTCTCTCTGGCAAACTTCAGTCTGGCCTTGATGTTTTTCTTAGAGAACAAAGGTTTCCTCCTTGCACACCTCCCATGCAAGTTAAACTTGTGCAGTCTCTTTCTGATTGTAGGGACATGCACTTTCACATCAACAGTAGCCAGAGCCTGCTGCAGGTCCCGTGATGACATGTTAGGGTACTTGGAGATCTCTTTTAGCATCTTGCGGTCTGCTCTCGGGTGAACTTGTTTAAACGACCAGACCTGGGCATGTTGGCAGTTGTTTTGAAGGCCCTCCACTTGTTGACTGTTTTCCGGACAGTGGAATATCTGATTTCAAAATCTTTTGGGATCTTTTAAATCCATTACCAGACTCATAAGCTTCTACAATTTTCTGTCTGAAGGCCTCAGACAGCTCTTTAGTCTCACCATGGTGCTCACTCCCACTTCAACAGTCAGGAGCACACCAAACTAAATGTCTGAGATTTAAATAGGGCAAGCCTCATTCAAAATGCTGAGTAACGATCTTCTAAAATCATGTGCACCTGGTGTGATACACCTGTGTGTGAGTTGAGCCATTTTAAGTGGGAATAAATGTGGGGGTGTCCTAACTTTTCCTCAGTTAGAATATGCATTTTGTAGAATTACATTTACAGAAGATCTTGAAAAGTCTTTTCTTCAGTTTTAATTGTTTAGTTATATTCCTATAATCTCTCAGTATTGTTAAAATTGAGATTAAATATCTATATATCCAAAACTGTTACAAAAATACACAGGCTTTCATGGGATGTCCTAACTTTTTCACATGATTGTACGTGTACGTGTTGTCAAAAAACATACTCATTTAAAAACGCATTTCTACCACGTATGCCACAAACCTTTAAAATATCTGTAATAATATATGACCTTTACTTTAGCTTTGACCTTTTAAATACTTCAATTAATGTTTTTCCACCATTCCTTTTCAAACTCTGGATAAATCTTTCTTCGCAAACATTCCTTAAATGTTATTTCAAAGATGTAGTCAGTATGTATTTGTATGTGTAAAAAGAGACAAACAGGTACAACATTTGATCTCGTTAACGAGTTAATAAATATTAATGAAGCTAAACTTCGTTGTTGTTGGGTTTGTTTTTGATAAAACAATAAATTTTCTAGCTACAACTACAGTTGTTAAAAATATTGTTTTTTAACGTATTTCCTTTTAATGTTGTTGTTAAGAAGTTAAATTTCATGGTTACTGCCTTTCACACAACAAGTTTTCAAAGTTCACCGACAGTCGTTGAAAATAATAGCTGTTTTAGTTTTACTTTTCTTTGTTATTATTTTGTTTCCACCATGTTATGAAACTGTTTTATAATTCTCGGCTAATCGCAGTGGCATTCAAATAGCGTTTAACTTACTGTATTACTTAGAACACGTTCAAATGCTATGTCCTTCGTGACTAGGGCTTCAAAATAGTAGAATTTCCATTTCCAGCTCATGTCCTTCAATACAGCTAATTATTGTAAATTGTTAGAAGCTCAGGTTCTGAAAGCCGTACTTTAAGAAAGTCTGTCTTGTGTCGCTTCTGTTCTCTGGTTATTTCTATGGAAATAGCATATATTACTTACACACGATCTTACGAAACGCGAAAATTAGAAAACAGACAAAACCACGCTGAATTGGCTGGGTCACGGAAATCTGCTTGGTAAAATTATCGTTTATGGAATTATTATACAACTGATATGTTCACGTTTTTCTTTTGTATGTCAGGGTTTCATTTCCTTGTCTTATTTCTAATATTTGGAAGCATATTTAATACGAGTAACAAATTTCGAATTTCTTACCCACATCATCACACTGTTCGCACATCATCACACAGTTCACACATCATCACACTGTTCGCACATCAACACACTGTTCGCACATCATCACACTGTTCACACATCATCACACAGTTCATACATCATCACACAGTTCACACATCATCACACTGTTCGCACATCATCACACAGTTCACACATCATCACACTGTCCGCACATCATCACACAGTTCACACATCATCACACAGTTCATACATCATCACACAGTTCTCACATCATCACACTGTTCGCACATCATTACACTGTTCACACATCATCACACAGTTCGCACATCATCACACTGTTCATACATCATCACACGGTTCTCACATCATCACACTGTTCACACATCATCACACTGTTTGCACATCATCACACTGTTCACACATCATCACACTGTTCACACATCATCACACTGTTCACACATCATCACACAGTTCACACATCATCACACTGTTCGCACATCATCACACAGTTCACACATCATCACACAGTTCACACATCATCACACTGTTCGCACATCATCACACAGTTCGCACATCATCACACTGTTCGCACATCATCACACTGTTCACACATCATCACACTGTTCGCACATCATCACACAGTTCACACATCATCACAATGTTCATACATCATCACAATGTTCATACATCATCACAATGTTCATACATCATCACACAGTTCACACATCATCACACTGTTCACACATCAACACACTGTTCATACATCATCACACAGTTCACACATCATCACACTGTTCACACATCATCACAATGTTCGCACATCATCACACTGTTCGCACATCATCACAATGTTCACACATCATCACAATGTTCACACATCATCACACTGTTCGCACATCATCACACTGTTTCACATTATCATCACACTGTTTCACACATCATCACACAAAGTTCACACATCATCACACTGTTTTCGCACATCATCACAATGTTCATACATCATCACAATGTTCATACATCATCACACACAGTTCACATCATCACACTGTTCACACATCAACATTAACTGTTCATACATCATCACACAGTTCACGTCATCACACTGTTCATACATCATCACACTGCTCGTAATATCATCACACAGTTCACATTATCATCACGATCAGCCTGAATATCATCACAATGTTCGCGCACCATCACACTGTCCGCATATCATCACACTGTTCTACACATCATCACACTGTTCACACATCATCACACTGTCTCGCGCATCATCACTGTTTCGCAATATCATCACACTGTTCTCGCAATATCATCATCACACTGTCGCGCATTATCATCACAATAAATGTTCGCATATCATCACAATGTTCGCAACATCATCACACTGTCTCGCACATCATCACACTGCTCGCAATATCATCGCAAAGTTCGCATATCATCACACTGTTCGCACATCATCACACAGTTCGCACATCATCACAATGTTCACACATCATCACAATGTTCTATACATCATCACACAGTTCGCACATCATCACACTGTTCGCACATCATCGCACAAAGTTCGTACATCATCATCACAGTGTTCACATCATCACACTGTTCGCATTATCATCACACTGTTCGCGCATCATCACATCTGTTTCGCAATATCATCACACTGTTCATACATCATCACACTTTGTTCACATTATCATCACACAGTTCACACATCATCACACTGTTTACACATCATCACACTGTTCACACATCATCACAATGTTCGCACATCATCACACTGTTCGCACATCATCACACTGTTCACACATCATCACACTGTTCACACATCATCACACTGTTCACACATCATCACACTGTTCGCACATCATCACACTGTTTCACATCATCACACCTGTTCGCAACATCATCACACTGTTCGCACATCATCACACTGTTCATACATCATCGCAATGTTCACATCATCACACTGTTCACACATCATCACAATGTTTCGCAATATCATCACACTGTCTCGCACATCATCACACTGTTCACACATCATCACACTGTTCACACATCATCACACTGTTCGCACATCATCACACAGTTCACACATCATCACACTGCTCGAACATCATCACACTGTTCGCACATCATCACGAAAAGTACGAACATCTTATTCCAAGTATCAGAAAAGTCGCTCCCTCTCGGCCCTAATGCAACACGAGCCATGGTGGACCATGAAGCCACAGTCAGCACGTTACCCAGAAGGCTAAACTTAACTACACATTTTCACTAAAACTTATGACAGATAATCTTCGAAATGACGAATATTGAATATCATTAGTATGGGTGACTTTAAGAATATGGAGTCAAGTTAGGACCTTTGGCCAAATCTGGGTAATTCCAAATTTCCAAGTGCAGAACTCTGAATATTGCCACAGTTCCAAATGTTAAAATATCATTTTATCACATTAAAAACAAAAGTTATACGTCTGATTTAGATTAAGAGAAATAAACAGTTGAAGTAGTGAAACATAAAGTAAATAAAACAGGAAGAAAACTAAACAAACATCCACTGGTAGATATTAATTAGAATTGGGGTTTGACAACTGGGTCAACTAGATTAACATGTCTTGTTCGTTTTAATTATACGTTGCTCGCCATGGCTACTAGATTTAAAACTGACCTATGGTTAGTGATGACCATTGCGAAGAGCATACGGACGAACTTGTGAGGTCAAAACGTCAGATGATCTTTATAAAGAGCGATCTTACTGTAAAAGATGGTTAATGGTCAAGGGGTTATAAGATCACCATAAATATAAGACACTTTAGAGAAACGACTTTTTAACTTCAGTATTTTGATAGCGATAAAAGTCAGCAGTGGAGACAAGAGTCAACCTAAAATTGTATAACTCTTCATTCTGGGAGTGAGTGTTTTACACATTACACACTCTTCATTCTGATAGTGAGGTTTTTACACATCACACACTCTTCATTCTGGGAGTGAGTGTTTTACATATTACACACTCTTTATTCTGAGAGTGAGGTTTTTACACATTACACACTCTTCATTCTGGGAGTGAGGTTTTTACACATTACACTCTTTTCATTCTGGGAGTGAGTGTTTTACACATTACACACACTTCATTCTGGGAGTGAGGTTTTTACACATTACACACTCTTCATTCTGGGAGTGACTGTTTTACATATTACACACTGTTCATTCTGGGAGTGAGTGTTTTTACACATTACACACTCTTCATTCTGGGAGTGAGTGTTTTACACATTACACACCCTTCATTCTGGTAGTGAGTGTTTTACACATTACCCACTCTTCATTCTGGGAGTGAGTGTTTCACACATTACACACTCTTCATTCTGGGAGTGAGGTTTTTACACATTACACACTCTTCATTCTGTGAGTGAGTGTTTTACACATTACACACACTTTATTCTGGTAGTGAGTGTTTTACACATTACACACTCTTCATTCTGGGAGTGAGTGTTTTACATATTACACACTCTTCATTCTGGGAGTGAGTGTTTTACACATTACACACACTTCATTCTAGGAGTGAGTGTTTTACATATTACACACTTTTTATTCTGGGAGTGAGGTTTTTACACATTACACACTCTTCATTCTGGGAGTGAGTGTTTTATACATTACACACTCTTCATTCTGGGAGTGATGTTTTTTACATTGCACACTCTTCATTCTGTGAGTGAGGTTTTACACATTACACACTCTTCATTCTGGAAGTGAGTGTTTTACACATTACACACTGTTCATTCTGGGAGTGAGTGTTTTACACATTACACACTCTTCATTCTGGGAGTGAGTGTTTCACACATTACACACTCTTAATTCTGGGAGTGAGTGTTTTACACATCACACACTCTTCATTCTGGGAGTGAGTGTTTTACACATTACACACTTTTCATTCTGGGAGTGAGGTTTTTACACATTACACACTCTTCATTCTGGGAGTGAGTGTTTTACACATTACACACTTTTCATTCTGGGAGTGAGTGTTTTACACATTACACACTCTTCATTCTGGGAGTGAGTGTTTTAATATTACACACTCTTTATTCTGAGAGTGAAGTTTTTACACATTACACTCTCTTCATTCTGGGAGTGAGTGTTTTTACATATTACACACTCTTCATTCTGGGAGTGAGTGTTTTACACATTACACACTCTTCATTCTGGGAGTGAGTGTTTTACACATTACACACTCTTCATTCTGGGAGTGAGTGTTTTACACATTACACACCTTTCATTCTGGAAGTGAGTGTTTTACTCATTACACAGTCTTCATTCTGGGAGTGAGTGTTTTACACATTACACACTCTTCATTCTGGGAGTGAGTGTTTTACACATTACACACTCTTCATTCTGGTAGTGAGTGTTTTACATATTACACACTTTTCATTCTGGGAGTTAGTGTTTTGCACATTATACACTCTTTATTCTGGGAGTGAGTGTTTTACACATTACACGCACTTCATTCTGGGAGTGAGTATTTTACACATTACACACTCTTCATTCTGGGAGTTAGTGTTTTACACATTACACACTCTTCATTCTGGGAGTGAGTGTTTTTACACATTACACACTGTTCATTCTGGGAGTGAGTGTTTTACTTATTACACACTCTTCATTCTGGGAGTGAGTGTTTTACATATTACACACTCTTTATTCTGGGAGTGAGGTTTTTACACATTACCCACTCTTCATTCTGGGAGTGAGTGTTTTACACATTACACACTCTTCATTCTGGGAGTGAGGGTTTTACATTACACACTCTTCATTCTGGGAGTGAGGTTTTACACATTACACACTCTTCATTCTGTGAGTGAGTGTTTTACACATTACACACACTTTATTCTGGTAGTGAGTGTTTTGCACATTACACACTCTTCATTCTGGGAGTGATTGTTTTACATATTACACACTTTTCATTCTGGGAGTGAGTGTTTTACACATCACACACTCTTCATTCTGGAAGTGAGTGTTTTACACATTACACAGTCTTCATTCTGGGAGTGAGTGTTTTACACATTACACACTCTTCATTCTGGGAGTGAGTGTTTTACACATTACACACCCTTCATTCTGGTAGTGAGTGTTTTACACATTACCCACTCTTCATTCTGGGAGTGAGTGTTTCACACATTACACACTCTTCATTCTGGGAGTGAGGGTTTTTACACATTACACACTCTTCATTCTGTGAGTGAGTGTTTTACACATTACACACACTTTATTCTGGTAGTGAGTGTTTTACACATTACACACTCTTCATTCTGGGAGTGAGTGTTTTACATATTACACACTCTTCATTCTGGGAGTGAGTGTTTTACACATTACACACACTTCATTCTAGGAGTGAGTGTTTTACATATTACACACTTTTTATTCTGGGAGTGAGGTTTTTACACATTACACACTCTTCATTCTGGGAGTGAGTGTTTTATACATTACACACTCTTCATTCTGGGAGTGATGTTTTTACACATTGCACACTCTTCATTCTGGGAGTGAGGTTTTTACACATTACACAGTCTTCATTCTGGAAGTGAGTGTTTTACACATTACACACTGTTCATTCTGGGAGTGAGTGTTTTACACATTACACACTCTTTATTCTGGGAGTGAGTGTTTCACACATTACACACTCTTAATTCTGGGAGTGAGTGTTTTACACATCACACACTCTTCATTCTGGGAGTGAGTGTTTTACACATTACACACTTTTCATTCTGGGAGTGAGGTTTTTACACATTACACACTCTTCATTCTGGGAGTGAGTGTTTTACACATTACACACTTTTCATTCTGGGAGTGAGTGTTTTACACATTACACACTCTTCATTCTGGGAGTGAGTGTTTTAATATTACACACTCTTTATTCTGAGAGTGAAGTTTTTTAACATTACACTCTCTTCATTCTGGGAGTGAGTATTTTTACACATTACACACTCTTCATTCTGGGAGTGAGTGTTTTACACATTACACACTCTTCATTCTGGGAGTGAGTGTTTTACACATTACACAGTCTTCATTCTGGGAGTGAGTGTTTTACACATTACACACCTTTCATTCTGGAAGTGAGTGTTTTACTCATTACACAGTCTTCATTCTGGGAGTGAGTGTTTTACACATTACACACTCTTCATTCTGGGAGTGAGTGTTTTACACATTACACACTCTTCATTCTGGTAGTGAGTGTTTTACATATTACACACTTTTCATTCTGGGAGTTAGTGTTTTGCACATTATACACTCTTTATTCTGGGAGTGAGTGTTTTACACATTACACGCACTTCATTCTGGGAGTGAGTGTTTTACACATTACACACTCTTCATTCTGGGAGTGAGTGTTTTACACATTACACACTCTTCATTCTGGGAGTGAGTGTTTTACACATTACACACTGTTCATTCTGGGAGTGAGTGTTTTACTTATTACACACTCTTCATTCTGGGAGTGAGTGTTTTACATATTACACACTCTTTTTTCTGGGAGTGAGGTTTTTACACATTACCCACTCTTCATTCTGGGAGTGAGTGTTTTACACATTACACACTCTTCATTCTGGGAGTGAGGTTTTTACACATTACACACTCTTCATTCTGGGAGTGAGGTTTTTACACATTACACACTCTTCATTCTGTGAGTGAGTGTTTTACACATTACACACACTTTATTCTGGTAGTGAGTGTTTTGCACATTACACACTCTTCATTCTGGGAGTGAGTGTTTTACATATTACACACTCTTCATTCTGGGAGTGAGTGTTTTACATATTACACACTTTTTATTCTGGGAGTGAGGTTTTTACACATTACACACTCTTCATTCTGGGAGTGAGTGTTTTATACATTACACACTGTTCATTCTGGGAGTGATGTTTTTACACATTGCACACTCTTCATTCTGGGAGTGAGGTTTTTACACATTACACACTCTTCATTCTGGAAGTGAGTGTTTTACACATTACACACTGTTCATTCTGGGAGTGAGTGTTTTACACATTACACACTCTTCATTCTGGGAGTGAGTGTTTTACACATTACACCCTCTTCATTCTGGGAGTGAGGTTTTTACACATTACACACTCTTTATTCTGGAAGTGAGTGTTTTACACATTTCTTTTGAGAATGTGATATCTACTCATTCCTTTTAAGGGACATTTATCTGTTTATTTTGCTGGGGTGACTATGACGTTTTCCACTTTCTTATTTGATAACTAGGTTTTGGTGGCTTCTTTATTTGGAGGGTGCGGTGACTTTTATATCACTGTGTTGGAAAGTGCAGCATTTATATGTTACCTAATTGGGAAGTGAGGCCTTTACCCACTTCTGATTTTAGGGGATGTGGTATTTAATTATTCTTATTAGGAGAACGTGACGTTCACTCATTTCTTATTTGAGTTTGTAGCATTTAACCATTTCTCAGTTGATCAATGGGCCCCGGCATGGCCAGGTGGTTAGTGTGCTAGACTCGTAATTCGAAGGTCGCGAGTTCGCATCCAGGTCGCATCAAACATGCTCGCCCTTTCAGCTGTGGGGGCGTTATAATGTGACCGTCAATCCCACTATTCGTTGGTAAAAGAGTAGCCCAAGAGTTGGCGGTGGGAGGTGATGACTAGGTGCCTTCCCTCTAGTCTTACACTGATAAATTAGAGACGGCTAGCTCAGATAGCCCTCGAGTAGCCCTGCGCGAAATTCAAAACAAACCAATTTTATAGGGGAATTTAATGTTTCCCACATGTTGTTCAGTGGAAATACTTGACTTGCGTACCAAGGAAGGTTAGTATCAGTTCCTTTTATTTATTTCTTTTGTTTTCTCCTGAATCCAGGATTGTAACCTACAAAGACATTTCCTAAAAATATGGAAATAAGTTGTAATTCAAAACGCATAATCGCTCTCTAGAACATTAAGCTGCAGCTCACAGAAAATTCAAATTTAAAATCCTGTGATAAACGACTCTCAAGAACTGATAAGTTTTCTTTTAAAGGTAGCCGTGTGGTTAATCACACCAAATGGTAAAGGTCTGCTGTACATTTCACCTGTCCACGAAATACACGCATGTCTAAAGAGTAGCATGCATGGGGTGAATTGTTAATATATGTCTCTTATGAAATAAAAAAAATAAAACAGAAGAATACATCGACCGAATTTCATAAGTATTGCCTTACTACAATGTACATACCTTAACATTTGTTTTTATCTTGAAGGGCTGGGCGTGGCCTTGCTGTTTATGCCATTGAAGCATAATTACACTCTGTGGGTGTGTTATAAACGTGACAGTCAAATCCCACTTTTCAACTAAGCGGGAATAACCCAAGAATGGTAAGTGGATGCCATTTACTAGTTGCCTTCCCATAATCCATCAGCTCTATATGAGGAAATATTATAAGCAAATAATCCCTCAAATAACTTTCCTCAATGTTCTGAAACCATTAAAAAGATGTATCACTACTGTTAAATGAAAAACTTTCCGTAGGCCTGTTTCCTTCCACTCACCCACCTATCAGCATTGTTATTTTAATATTATATGAAAAACTTTCCATAGGCCTGTTTCCCTTTTACCCACCCACCTATCAGCATTGTTATTTTAATATTATATGAAAAACTTTCCATAGGCCTGTTTCCCTTCCACCCACCCACCTATCAGCATTGTTATTTTAATATTATATGAAAAACTTTCCATAGGCTTTTTCCCTTTCACCCACCCACCTATCAGCATTATTATTTTAATATTATATGAAAAACCTTCAGTAGGCCTATTTTTTCTAACTACCACCCATCAACATTGTTATTCCAATGTCATTTTAAAAAATTGTCAGTAGGCCTGTTTCCCCTTCCACCTACCCACCCATTAGCATTGTTATTTTAATATTATATGAAAACTTTCCATAGCCTTTTTCCCTTTCACCCACCCACCCATCAGCATTGTTATTTTAGTATTATATGAAAACTTTACATAGGCCTGTTTTTCCTTCCACCCACCCACCCATTAGCATTGTTATTTTAATATTATATGGAAACTTTCCATAGGCCTGTTTCCTCTTCCACCCACCCACCCATCAGCATTGTTATTTTAATATTATATGAGAAACTTTCCATAGGCCTGTTTCCTCTTCCACTACCCATCAGCATTGTTATTTTAATATTATATGAAAAACTTTCCATAGGCTTTTTTCCCTTTTACCCACCCACCCATCAGCATTGTTATTTTAGTATTATATGAAAACTTTCCATAGGCCTGTTTTCCTTCCACCCACCCACCCATTAGCATTGTTATTTTAATATTATATGGAAACTTTCCATAGGCCTGTTTCCTGGGTTCCACCCACCCACCCATCAGCATTGTTATTTTAATATTATATGAGAAACTTTCCATAGGCCTGTTTCCTCTTCCACCCACCCATCCACCCATCAGCATTGTTATTTTAGTATTATATGAAAACTTTCCATAGGCCTGTTTCCCCTTCCACCCACCCACCCATCAGCATTGTTATTTTTAGACTTAACATCATTATTATTTAATGACTTTTTAGGAAATAATAACATACTAAAACTACAATGTTCGTATTGTCTTTTCATCTGGCCGGTAAATTATGCATACAATGGTCTAACTGACCAAATCGTAAATCTCTGACCTTGAATTGACCAAAGAAGGGTCAGCCAAATAGAGACATTAAATGTTTCCGTAAAGCACTCGCAGTTGAAAAGGTGAAGCTTTTCAACCAATTCTCGAATATGGGATTCCCCGACGTCCCTGTTCTGATACGTTTATTACTTGAACATGCTTGAACCCCTTTGACATATTCATTGGTCATCTGATGTTGTATACACAAGAAGGTCAGGGTTATTTCAGCCATGTTAAAGAAAAAGGACAAAAACGTAAACTGGTAAACAAAAATCTACTTTTCCGTATTAAAAGTAAAGTTTTGATGGTTTCTGTGATTTCGCTCAAAGCTACTCAAAAGCCACTCCTGATATCCATCGTTAATTTAGCTGTGATAGATTAAAGTAAAGACAACACCAACTTTTGTGAAACTCTTGTCAAACCGAATATTGGAAAATGACCTTCACTCATCCGCTACTACGAGGTGTGGAGCGGGTTTATTTGGTACAGCGGAACCACAGCTCCACAGTTTATTGGTCCAATTGACAAAAGAAGTATTATGATGGAAACATTTGGGTAAGAAACTCGACCAATTTCAAGGTTGCTGCAGACACTTACTTCTCTGAAGAGATTTAACACCTTTCTATGCCCACATTCTGGCCCGGCATGGCCAGGTGGTTCAGGACTCGACTCGTAATCTGAGGGTCGCGGGTTCGAATCCCGTCACACCAAACATCCTCGCTCTTTCAGCCGTGGGGGCGTTGTAATGTTACGGTCAATCCCATTATTCGTTGGTAAAAGAGCTCGCGATGGTTGTTGACGACTAGCTGCCTTCCCTCTAGTCTTACACTACTAAATTAGGGATGGCTAGCGCGGATAGCCCTCGGGTAGCTTTGCGCGAAATCCAAAACAAACCAAACCCACATTCTTGTTTATTAATATACCAAATGTGGGAACGTTCCAGTCTTGTAACCTTACGAAGGCTCAAAATGTCAGGTAGGCAGCATCAGATATATGATAACGTAATTATTAATGACTTTATATATATATATTTCAAACAGAAACGTTATAACGTGCAGAGAGAATTGTTGTGATAGTCAAACATTGGTTTCTAAAGCAACGGATGTCAAAGATCAATCAGAAAAAAGAACGTTCAGTTTCCTTCAAGTCAACAAGCCTACCTTTACCGAACTTGCATAGGCTTCCATCACCAAGGCAACTCTGTTCAACTTACGTTACTAAGGCAGCAACAAAAAAGCATACTTATGGTAAGAATAAGTTTGGATTTTGGTTATTAGAAAATATTTGTAGTGTCTGCTATACGAGTGTTAACTCGCACAGCAGTATGCTACTAAAATATTGTCTAAGTGTTTGTGTTATATAAATGTTTTGTTTAATAGTATGTGTTATAAAGACGAGAGTATTAAAATATATGAATTTTAAAACGAAGTCGGGACCCTGCTACAGAAAGTAATGAAGCAAAATTGAAGCCACAATTATATATTTGATACATTTATAAAATGTATTTTTTACTTTGGTCTGTAGATAAGTGTATAAAGTTGCCAAAGAAATAATTATATATTATAAATTTCTGATTTATGTGTCATTTTAAATAAATATTTATTAATGTTCTTGTTTCTTTCTTTTATGTTACATCTGTGTAAAGTATATATACTAGATAGCCAAAAGTATGTGTACACCCGACCATCACACCCATATGTGTTTGTTTAACATCTCATTCCAAAACTATGGGTATCAATATGGAGTTGGTCCCCCTTTGCTGCCTCCACTCTTCTGGGAAGGCTTTTCACTATATTTTGGAACATGGCTGCGGGGATTCGCTTTTATTTAGCCACAAGAGCATCAGTGAGGTTGGGCACTGATGTCAGGAAAGAAAGCCTGGCTCGCAGTCGATGTTCCAGTTCATCCCAAAGGGTTCGATGGGGTTGAGGTCAGGGCACTGTGTAGGCCAATTAAGTTCTTCCACACCAACCTCTGCAAACTATGTTTTTATGGATCTCGCTTTGTGCACGGGGGCATTGTCATGCTGAAACAAAAAGGATCTTCTCCAAACTGTTACACAAAGTTGGAAGCATAAAATTCTCAGGAATGTCATTTTATGCTGTAACATTAAGATTTCCCTTCACTGGAACTAAAGAGGCTAGCCCAAACCATGAAAAACAGCCCCATACCATTATGCCTCCTCCACAAAACTTTACAGTTGGCACTATGCATTCAGGTAGATAGCGTTCTCCTGGCATCTACCAAATCCAGGTTCATCTGTCAGACTAACAGATAGTGAAATGTGATTTATCACTCCAGAAAACGCGTTTCCACTACTCCAGAGTCCAATGGCAGTATGCTTTACATCATTCCAACTGACGCTTGACATGGTGCATGGTGATCTTAGACTTGTGTGCGGCTGCTCGGCCATGGAAACCATTTCATGAAGCTTTCGATGAACAATTATTGTGCTGACGCTGCTTCCAGAGGCAGTTTGAAACTCGGCAGTAAGTATTGAACTGTGGACAGACGATTTTTACACGCTTCTGTACTTGGTGGACCCGTTCTATAAGCTTGTGTGGCCTACCGCTTCGTGGCTGAGCTGTTGCTGCTCCTAGACGTTTCCACCTTACAATAACGGCACTTACAGTTGACCGGGGCAGCCCTAGCAGGGCAGAAATTTGATGAACTAACTTGTTAGAAAGGTGGTATCCCATGACAGTGCCACATTGAAAGTCACTGAGCTCTTCAGTACGACCCATTCTACTGCCAATGTTTGTCTATGGAGACTGCATGGCTGTATGCTTGATTTTATGCATCTATTAGCAATGGGTGTGGCTGAAATAGCCGAACCCACAAATTATAAGGGGTGTCCACATACTTTTGGCCATGTAGTGCACCTTCCCTTTAGAAGCTGTCATGTATCTATTAATATAACACCATCTATTTCGTTGAATAGATACTTAAGTACGTCCATGACATATTTACCATTTAAATTTCATATGTAGGAATCAATGGAATTTAAATGGAATGTCAAAAGCTGAAACCCACAGACCAATCAAGTACGCTAAAGTAATCTCGAAGCGACAATCCTAGCCATCTAGGTACTAGTTCCACTGCCATGTTAATAAAGTATGTAGTAGTGACGTGTTCATAAAGTATGTGGTACTACCGTGTTATTAAAGTATGTTCTACTGACGTGTTCATAAAGTATGTGGTACTGACGTGTTAATAAAGTATGTGGTACTGACGTGTTAATAAAGTATGTGGTAGTGACGCGTTAATAAAGAGCATGTAGTAGTGACGTGTTAATAAAGTATGTGGTACTGACGTGTTAATAAAGTATGTGGTACTGATGTGTTAATAAAGTATGTGGTACTGATGTATTAATAAAGTATGTGGTATTGATGTATTAATAAAGCTATGTGGTACCAGTGCCGTGTTAATAAGTGTGTGGTAATGATGTGTAATAAGCTATGTGGTAACTGATGTGTTAATAAAGTATGTGTTAGTGACGCGTTAATCATGTACGTAGTAGCGATCGTGACGAATAAAGTATGTAGTAGCGGACGTGTTAATCAAGTATGTGGCAACTGACGTGTTAATAAAAGTATGTGGTAGTGACGCGTTAATAAAGTATGCAGTAGCGGCGCGTTAATAATAGTATGTGGTACTGACGTGTTAACAAAGTATGTGGTACTGATGTATTAATAAAGTATGTGGTACTACTGCCGTCGCAAGTTAAAGCTATGTGGCAACGATGCGTTAACAGTTATGTGGCAACTGAGGTGTTAATAAAGTATGTGTTAGTGACGTGTTAATAAAGTATGTGAGTAGTGACGTGTTAATAAGAGTATGTGTGGATGATGTGTAATAAAGTATGTAGGATGATGCGTTAATAAAGTATGTAGCAGTGATGTGTTAATAAAGTATGTGGTACTGATGTGTTAATAAAGTATGGTACTGATGTGTTAATAAAGCATGTGGTACTGACGTGTTCATAAAGTATGTGGTACCACTGACGTTAATAAAGTATGTAGTAGTGACGCGTTAAAAAATTACGTAGCAGTGACGCGTTAATAAGCTATGGTTAACTGATGTGTTAATAAAGTACGTGGTAACTGATGCGTTAATAAAGCTATGTGGTACTGATGTAATAAGCCATTAAGGCGTCTGATGCATTAATAAAGCATGTGGTACCACTGCCGTGTTAATAAAATTATGTTGTACTGACGTGTCCACAACAAAGCATGTGGGTACCACTGACGCGTTAATAAGCTATGTGGCAGTGACGTGTTAATAAAAGTACGTAGTCAGTGACGTGTTAATAAAGCTATGTAGGAGTGATGTGTTGATAAAGTATGTGGTACCGATGTGTTAATTAAGCTATGTGGCAACTGATGTGTTAACAAAGTATGTAGTAGTGATGTGTTATTTAAGCTACGTAGTAGGATGTGTTAATAAAGTACGTGGCACTGATGTGTTAATAAAGTATGTTGTAACTGACGTGTTCACATGCTTAGGTAGCAACCACTGACGTGTTAATAAAGTACGTGGTAGTGACGCGTGTTAATGCGCTACGTAGTGAAAGTGACGTGTTAATAAAGTATGTGGTAGTGACGTTAATAAAAGTACGTAGCAGCGGACGTGTTCCATAAAGTATGCGGTACTGACGTGTTAATAAAGTACGTGATAGTGACGTGTTAATCAAAGTATGTAGCAGCGGATGTGTTAAAAAGCACGTGGCAACCGATGCGTTAATCAGCTATGTGGCAACGATGTGTTAACAGCTATGTGGGATGATGTGTTAATAAAGCATGTTGTACTGACGTGTCCATAAAGCTATGTGGTACTGATGTGTTAATAAAGTACGTGGAAGAGTGATGTGTAATAAAAGCATGGCACTACTGCCGTGTTAATAAAGTGCGTAGTAGTGATGTCGTTAACAAAGCATGTGGCAACTGATGTGTTAATAAAATGCGTGCAACCGATGTGTTAACAGCTACGTGGAAGTGATGTGTTAATAAAGCTATGTAGGAGTGATGTGTTGATAAGCTGTGGCACCTACCGTCGTGTTAATAAAGTATGTAGTAGTGATGCGTAATCAAAGCTACGTGGTACCGATGTGTTAATAAAGTACGTGGCAACTGATGTGTTAATCAAACCATGTGGAGCCGATATGTTAATAAAGCCATGCAGGATGATGTGTTGATAAAGCATACGTGGCACCACCGCCGTGTTAATAAAGTACGTAGTAGTGATGCGTTAATAAAGCTACGCGGCAACTGATGTGTTAATAAAGTATGTGGGAGTGATGCGTTAATAAAGCATCTGGTACCGCCGTGTTAATAAAGCATGTGGTACTGACGCGTTCATAAAGCATGTGGTACCACTGACGCGTAAATAAAGTATGTGGCACTGATGTGTTAATAAAGTATGTAGTAGTGATGTGTTAATAAAGTATGTGGTACTGATGTGTTAATAAAGTATGTAGTAGTAATGTGTTAATAAAGTATGTGGTACTCATGTGTTAATAAAGTATGTGGTACTGATGTGTTAATAAAGTATGTAGTAGTAATGTGTTAATAAAGTATGTGGTACTGATGTGTTAATAAAGTATGTGGTCCCAGACGAAAAAACTGTTGTTTGAATTATCATACCGGAAATGTTAGGTATCTTGTTTATGTTAGGTACCTTGTTAATGTTAGGTACCTTGTTAATGTTAGGTATCTTGTTAATGTTAGGTACCTTGTTAATGTTAGGTACCTTGTTAATGTATTATCATTATATATGCGCATAATATATCATAACCAATACTTTGAATTGTCAAGTTTTCCTTAAGACTTTAATGGGGGGGGGGGGGTTTCGGCACTTGAACTATTTGGTATCCTTGTCGACCCTTACTATTAAGTACTACTGTACTTTAAATGCCTGCACGCGTTATAGAGCATTTTGTATCTCATTATATATATTATAAAAATATCTTGTCTATCAATGTACGTATTAGAAGAATAACTTGCCTCACAGTACATGTGTTATAGGATCGTTTGTGTCACATGAGGTAAAATACAATATCGTTTGTGTCACGCAGGTTAAAGTACAAAGACATCTCTCTTACACTGGTCAAGATGCAGGATCATCTGTGTGACACATAAAACAAACAGGTTCGTTTTTGTCACACGACTTGAGATACAAGATAATCTGTGTCACGAAAATAAGGTGTGACTCTGGTGTGTCGTGCAACATACTTTTAACTCTGGTGTGTCTTACAACATACTTTTAACTTTGGTGTGTCTTACAACATACTTTTAACTCTGGTGTCTTACAACATACTTTTAACTCTGGTGTGTCTTACAACATACTTTTAACTCTGGTGTGTCTTACAACATACTTTTAACTCTGATATGTCGTACAACATACTTTTAACTCTGGTGTCTTACAACATACTTTTAACTCTGGTGTGTCTTACAACATACTTATAACTCTGGTGTCTTACAACATACTTTTAACTCTGGTGTGTCTTACAACATACTTTTAACTTGGTGTGACTTACAACAAACTTTTAACTTTGGTGTGTCTTACAACATACTTTTAACTCTGATGTGTCTTACAACATACTTTTAACTCCGGTGTGTCTTACAACATACTTTTAACTCTGGTATCTTACAACATACTTTTAACTTTGGTGTGTCTTACAACATACTTTTAACTCTGATGTGTCTTACAACATACTTTTAACTTTGGTGTGTCGTACAACATACTTTTAACTCTGGTGTCTTACAACATACTTTTAACTTTGTGTGTCTTACAACATACTTTTTTAACTCTAGTGTGTCGTACAACATACTTTTAACTGCATAACTGCAAGATCTTTCACACAACTTAACATAAGTAACAAATCTTCAAGGTAACGTGTGTCGTACAGTGTAAGTTAGTCAAGATAACGTTTGTCGCACAGTGTAAGTCACTAAAGTAACGTGTGTCAAGTGTAAGTTACCAAGATAACGTGTGTCGTACATTGTAAGTTACCAAGGTAACGTGTGTCGTACAGTGTAACTTACCAAGGTAAGGTGTGTCGTACAGTGTAAGTTACCAAGGTAGCGTGTGTCGAACAGTGTATGTTACCAAGGTAAGGTGTGTCGTACAGTGTAAGTTACCAAGGTAACACTCTGTTTGTTCTAAAGCTTCACACACAATTATAATGTTTGTTATTTTCACTTCCATTTTCTCTCTTCATTTAATGGCGAAGTTTGCAGAGACGTAGTAAGATATAAATTTATTAAGGGAATTTGGGTGTAGGCAGAAACTGTTAAGGGTAACTACTATAGGAGGAAAGGAAATAAGAAGTGAAATCATACAGGGGCATACAGGGGCGTGCCTAATCGGAAACATTTGGTCATTTGTTCCTGAAACTTTTTTATGGTACTCAAGATTGATTTTAATAACTATGTTTTATGCATACATGGTTGGCAACTTGCCTCTGAATACTTATTATAGAATTCTTCCAACTGTTTAACGTCTACTTTATGTGTTTTTTGTTTTATTAGGAAACAAAAACACGAGCAGGATTGGTAGGATCGAGCCAAACTGAAACAGCCAGCTCAGTTCTCCGGAAAACCAGGGCTGGAACCTTGGTTCCTGCCTGAGAAACAAATACTCGAAACCCAAGAAACAATGTAAGAAGACTTCACGTGAAACTTAGGTTAACGATAGTTACTAAGATACGTTCTGACGTATTTTCTGTATTATAAAATATTTAATATTTCTTCCTGGATTACGAAACGAATCACTTACATGTGGTGATCATCTAAAAATCGAAGACCACGTAGTAAGAACTGAAAGTTCACCCTTCCCTCGTCACAAATTAAGAAACAGAGGTTCAGATCTCTTTGATCACAAAAGACTGAAGGTTTAGTTGTCCTTGGTCATGTAGTACAGAACTGCAGGTTCAGATCTCTTTGATCACATAAAAATTGAAGGTTTAGTTGTCCTTGGTCATGTAGTAAGAACTGGAGGTTCAGCTTTTTGATCACAGAAAACTGAAGGTTTAAATGTCCTTGGTCATGTAGTAAGAACTGTAGGTTCAGCTTTCTTTAATCACAAAAAACTGAAGGTTTAGTTGTCCTTGGTCATGTAGTAAGAACTGGAGGTTCAGCTTTCTTTGATCACAAAAACTGAAAGTTTAGTTGTCCTTGGTCATGTAGTAAGAACTGGAGGTTCAGCTCTCTTTGATCACAAAAAAACTGAAGGTTTAGTTGTCCTTGGTCATGTTGTAAGAACTGGAGGTTCAGCTAGCTTTAATCACAAAACTGAAGGTTTAGTTGTCCTTGGTCATGTAGTAAGAACTGGAGGTTCAGCTTTGATCACAAAAACTGAAGGTTTAGTTGTCCTTGGTCATGTAGTACGAACTGGAGGTTCAGCTTTCTTTGATCACAAAAACTGAAAGTTTAGTTGTCCTTGGTCATGTAGTACGAACTGGAGGTTCAGCTTTCTTTGATCACAAAAACTGGAGGTTCAGCTCTCTGATCACAAAAAAACTGAAGGTTTAGTTGTCCTTGGTCATGTTGTAAGAACTGGGTTCAGCTCTCTTTGATCACATAAAAACTGAAGGTTTAGTTGTCCTTGGTCATGTAGTAAGAACTGTAGGTTCAGCTTTTTTTATCACAAAAAACTGAAGGTTTAGTTGTCCTTGGTCATGTAGTAAGAACTGTAGGTTCAGCTTTCTTTGATCACAAAAAACTGAAGGTTTAGTTGTCCTGGTCATGTAGTAAGTAAGGTAGGTTCAGCTTTTTTATCACAAAAAACTGAAGGTTTAGTTGTCCTTGGTCATGTAGTAAGAACTGTAGGTTCAGCTTTCTTTGATCACAAAAAAACTGAAAGTTTAGTTGTCCTTGGTCATGTAGTAAGAACTGTGAGTTCAGCTTTCTTTGATCACAAAAAACTGAAGGTTTAGTTGTCCTTGGTCATGTAGTAAGAACTGTAGGTTCAGCTCTCTTTAATCACAAAAAACTGAAGGTTTAGTTGTCCTTGGTCATGTAGTAAGAACTGAAGGTTCAGCTTTCTTTGATCACATAAAAACTGAAAGTTTAGTTGTCCTTGGTCATGTAGTACAAATTGGAGGTTCAGCTCTCTTTGATCACAAAAGACTGAAGGTTTAGTTGTCCTTGATCATGTAGTAAGAACTGTAGGTTCAGCTATCCTTGGCCACGTAATAAAATATGAAAGTTCATTCCACTTTGACCACGTAGTAAGAACTGAAAACTCGGTTCACTTTGGCTACTTAGTAAGAAATGAAAGTTTTGCTCTCTGTGACCAAAAAACAACCAAAAGAAACAGGTGAACTGAAGTTTGCTTCTCTTTAGCCATAAAATTAGGTACAAATATTCATCAAATACAAAATGTGTAAGTCTTTTCTTTTATGCAGCTGGTGTAAGATGTTGTACGAATTGCTTCACACAAACAGGTTTGAACCAATAACAGCTACATCGACATATGAATTACGACAATGAAAATGGAGATAGACACATCTGGAGCTCTGGTGAGAAAACTGGATGAACATGTATATTCGTTAAGTAATCAAAAACAATCCGGATTTTCGCAATGTTACGTGAATATAGGGGAACATAAATAAATAATCTCTTAAAGAAATAGTTCATACTTTAGGTATTCATTTTTAGTGTCTCAACCAGCGTGTCGTCTGAATAATTCAGTAGCATCAGAACCACGAATCTTGTATCAATTTACTGCAGTGAGTAAGAGATAACGTAAAAACAGAATAGATATTATGTACGTTATGCCAGTGTAAGGAACCTCGTATTATTTGTTTGTTTTATCGAGTTTCGTTCAGGTTTGAACTTTTTCGAAGCTAAATTTAAATTGTAGAGTGGAAATTTACCATACTTTGTCACAATTACCAAGTTGTTGCACGGTAGTAAGAGTGAACTGAGTAACCGGTGAAACAGTCATTTTCCTGGAGCTGTGAACAAGATAACTGACATTCAAAGAGGTTTAGCTCTACCAAATCCCCACAGAATCCATCTTTACAACCTTCTCCCAAATCACATAATTGAACGGAAGACCAAAACTCTAAAACTGCGCCAGTGGAATCTGGCTTGAGGCAAATGGAAGATCAGACAACAAAGTTTGTTGTCGTTCAACCACCGATATGACATTTCAAAAATAATACAAAGCACGTCGAAGAAGTTTGATTTGGTTAAAATGAAAGTGCACGAGCACCATCTGCACTAGCCGTCCCGAATTTAGCAGAGAATAATACTAGACGGAAGGTAGCTAGCTAGTCATCACCACCCACCGCCAAATCTCGGGCTACTCTTTCACTGAAAAAATAGTTGGATTGACCGAAACATTATAACTTCACCACGACTAAGAGGATGACCTGTTTGGTGGGACAGAGATTCGAGTTGAGAGTTCCAACTACCTGGTCATAGGTTGATGAAGTGTCTCCGTATTCGTGGTGGTCGCAGGTTACACTTATAATGAAAAGTCAAACATCCAAATATCAAAAAAGTGACAAGTTGTTAACCCTGCATGCGACGGAATACCATCTCTGTCTACATTCAAATTGTGGATCCATCAAAACAAACGTTTCAGCTACATGTCCAAGTCAACATGCCAGGTCCTTCATAAGATACAACATGCCAGGTCCTCCATAAGATACAACAATGCCAGGTCCTCCATAAGATACAACTACAAATTGAAATTCATACCACACATTCGCCGAAGCCCCTGTTAAAGCACCACATGGAACTCCTTAAACCTCTGTACCATTAAGCTGTTCCAACGAACCCTCGTCCGCTCGGGTTGATGAAAGCTATGATAAAAGAGTCTGATAACGCTGACCTCAGTGCATTGAAGTCTGATAAGCAATGGTTTCTAACCATGACAAACATAATTCGTGGAGGAAGAAGGGGCTATTAGGTTATAAACAGAACCATCACAATCAGTGGAAACACTATTAACCTTATACCGTTGCTACAGATCATGAACACCTGTGTTTTGTTTATTCCTAGGCTTCAACCAGCACTGGACTGCTAAGCTCATCCCAAGGACGCATACTACGTACTAATCAGCTCGTTTATTCAGCGTCACCACGTGACAATCGAACTCATAAGAGGTACGTTTTATATCCTCTGATAATAGAGATCGCAATACTAGTCTAAGGGAGTTAAGTCTTCAGAACTATACTATCGTGTTTATAAAACAAATGTTTAAAGCAATACGATTTCATTAAAAATAATTTAAACCAACAACACTTTGTTAAATAGAATAAAGTATTTCATATATTGTTTTTATAATTATTATTTTTTTTCAGATACGAAAAACTAACGGCAGTTTTCTTGTGTCCCGCATTGTGTCGTTAAAATTCAGGGTTCAATTCCACCTTTTTGTAGCTTTGCGCTGAAACAATCACAGCGCCACCTTCTGTTAACATGATAACACAAACAAAGTATAAGAATAAAAAAATATGATAAAACAATTTTTAAAAATCAAAAAGGTTATTGGATAAAACCAGAAATGAAATAAAAACATTAAGATACAGAAGATGTCCAAGTAGTTTCCACACATCAAACATTTCACAGACGTTATAAAAGTAACAGTTACAAGAGAATGTTTTTATATCGTTTTATTTCTCCTAGATAAGAAGGATTGCTACAAATGTATATTTAGTGATGGACACCAACAACCTGTAAAATATGTGTTTCCATAGTTCTCTTAAAACATTGGTAAACAAACAAGGAACTGAATAGTAAAGACATTCGTAGCTATGTAACATTAGTTGAATACAGGACCTGAGTTATATTAGTAAAATACAGGACCTAAGTTGTACTAGTAGAATACAGGACCTAAGTTGTATTAGTAGAATACAGGACCTAAGTTGTACTAGTAGAATACAGGACCTGAGTTGTATTAGTAGAATACAGGACTTGAGTTGTATCAGTAGAATACAGGACCTGAGTTGTACTAGTGGAATACAGGACCTGATTTGTATTAGTAGAATACAGTACCTAAGTTGTACTAGTAGAATACAGGACCTAAGTTGTATCAGTAGAATACAGGACCTGAGTTGTATTAGTAGAATACAGGACCTGAGTTGTACTAGTAGAATACAGGACCTGAGTTGTATTAGTAGAATACAGGACCTAAGTTGTACTAATAGAATACAGGACCTGAGTTGTATTAGTAGAATACAGAACCTGAGTTGTACTAGTAGAATACAGGACCTAAGTTGTATAAGTAGAATACAGGACCTAAGTTGTGTTAGTAGAATACAGGACTTCAGTTATATTAGTAGAATGCAGGACCTAAGTTGTATTAGTAGAATACAGAATCAGAGTTGTACTAGTAGAATACAGGACCTGAGTTGTAATAGTAGAATACAGGACTTGAGTTGTATTTGCAGAACACAGGACCCGAGTTGTACTAGTGGAATACAGGACCCGATTTGTATTAGTAGAATACAGTACCCAAGTTGTACTAGTAGAATACAGGACCTAAGTTGTATCAGTAGAATACAGGACCCAGTTGTATTAGTAGAATACAGGACCTGAATTGTACCAGTAGAATACAGGACCCAAGTTGTATCTGCAGAATACAGGACCCGGAGTTGTATTAGTAGAATACAGGGACCTGAGTTGTACATAGTAGAATACAGGACCTGAGTTGTATTAGTAGAATACAGGACCCTAGTTGTACCTAATAGAATACAGTACCTGAGTTGTATTAGTAGAATGCAGAACCTGAGTTGTACTAGTAGAATACAGGACCCAAGTTGTATAAGTAGAATACAGGACCTAAGTTGTACTAGTAGAATACAGGACCTAAGTTGTACTAGTAGAATACAGGACCTAAGTTGTATCAGTAGAATACAGGACCTAAGTTGTGTTAGTAGAATGCAGGACCTAGGTTGTATTAGTAGAATACAGAATCTGAGTTGTACTAGTAGAATACAGGACCTGGGTTATAGTAAAGAGAATACAGTACCCAAGTTGTATTAGTAGAATACAGAATCTGAGTTGTACTAGTAGAATACAGGACCTGAGTTGTATTAGTAGAATACAGGACTTGAGTTGTATTTGTAGAATACAGGACCTGAGTTGTACTAGTGGAATACAGGACCTGATTTGTATTAGTAGAATACAGTACCTAAGTTGTACTAGTAGAATACAGGACCTAAGTTGTATCAGTAGAATACAGGACCTGAGTTGTATTAGTAGAATACAGGACCTGAATTGTACTAGCAGTAGAATACAGGACCTAAGTTGTATCAGTAGAATACAGGACCTGAGTTGTATTAGTAGAATACAGGACCTGAGTTGTACTAGTAGAATACAGGACCCAAGTTGTATTAGTAGAATACAGGACCCTGGTTGTACTAATAGAATACAGTACCTGAGTTGTATTAGTAGAATGCAGAACCTGAGTTGTACTAGTAGAATACAGGACCCTTGCTGTATAAGTAGAATACAGGACCTAAGTTGACACTAGTAGAATACAGGACCTAAGTTGTACTAGTAGAATACAGGACCTAAGTTGTATCAGCAGAATACAGGACCTGAGTTGTGTTAGTAGAATGCAGGACCTAAGTTGTACTAGTAGAATACAGAATCTGAGTTGTACTAGTAGAATACAGGACCTGAGTTATATTAATAGAATACAGTACCTAAGTAGTATTAGTAGAATACAGTACCTAAGTAGTATTAATAGAATACAGTACCTAAGTAGTAGTAGTAGAATACAGGACCTAAGTAGTATTAATAGAATACAGTACCTAAGTAGTATTAATAGAATACAGGACCCGAGTTATAATATTAATGAATACAGCGCCTAAAGTAGTATTAGTAGAATACAGGACCTGAGTTGTTCTAGTAGAATTCAGTACCTGATTTGTATTAGCAGAATACAGGACCCAAGTTTTACTAGTAGAATACAGGACCCGAGTTGTACAGTAGAATACAGGACCTGAGTTGTATTAGTAGAATACAGGACCTGAGTTGTACTAGTAGAATACAGGACCTGAGTTGTATTAGTAGAATACAGGACCTGAGTTGTACTAGTAGAATACAGGACCTAAGTTGTATCAGTAGAATACAGAACCTGAGTTATATTAATAGAATACAGTACCTAAGTAGTATTAGTAGAATACAGTACTTAAGTAGTATTAATAGAATACAGTACCTAAGTAGTATTAGTAGAATACAGTACCTAAGTAGTAGTAGTAGAATACAGTACCTAAGTAGTATTAATAGAATACAGGACCTAAGTAGTATTAATAGAATACAGGACCTAAATAGTATTAATAGAATACAGTACTTAAGTAGTATCAGTAGAATACAGGACCTATGTTTCAGTTAAATACAATTCATACAGATTGAATGAAGCTAAATTGTCACTCAGAACTTATTAATTAAGTTCTATTAGCCTGTAACACATCTGTTATGAGGTGAATGTAATACACAAGTTTGTAATGTGTTATCCGTGTTTGTTCATGGGATTTAACTGTTAGATTTTTTATACCTATGTGATTTCCCGTGGGTAAAGAAATATACCTCATGTACGTTCTTCACTTACCTTTGACCCAGACACGCGTGACCTTGTGATTAGCGTGTCGAGCTCGAACTTGTAAGGTCGAAGGTTTGAACCACGAAATGTCAGTTTAGTACTCTCGGCTATTGGGAAAGAAGGTCGTTTTAACTGTGACGGTCAGTTTCCAAACTGTATAATAGGCAGAAGGTACTTTTTGGCGGATTTCGTTCCTTTTGGTCAGCATTTCTAAATTAGAGCTGGCTAGATATGAATTCTAGACATCTGTGACGTGATTTAGTTTGTGTCACGTTGAGAAAATGGCTTCCATTCATTATCACAGTATTTTTAAAACATTGAACGTGAAGTTATTGTTTGTTCAAGAATATAAATAACTTCAAGATTTATTCCTTTGAATGTGACATCATGAACTACGTAAACAATTCCCAACACTGAGTTTTAAAAGAAATTCCCCAGTTTTCATAGAGGTCGCTTCTTATGACAGAGATCTTTAACAACGAAAAAAAAAATGGAGGTACATTTCCCGCCGTATTTGTCAGCATCAATCAATCAGAAATATAAAAGTTTTACGTTCTAGTTTGGATAAATTGTTTTCGTGATAAGCGAGGCTTAACCTCGAAATGAAGTTACTTTAAAAGACAATAACCATAGATTTTGAAATATCATACTAGTCTTCTTGAAGGTAAAAACTGAGGATCAAAAAACGACTCAGTTCAATCACAAAAAAAGAAGTCTTTACTTAGAATGTTCTGTTGTTTGATTTGATTGGCTGGTAAAACTGTTTGTTTTTTTTTATGTGTAACGTGATCTACCTCTTTTATGATGTTCTTGTTTTATTACATTCTGTTAAGCTGTTTGTTTTACGTGTCAGTAAACTGCTGCTGTATACAAAATCACGTTTTTCAGTTTTCAGTAAGTATAGCCGATAAGTAATTTTTTGAATACGCCCGCTCTAACTCACGCAGTTTCCTGTAAAACAACGACTCAGCTTCAGGAACGACACAAATAATGCTTCGTGATGCAAAACATTAATATATTCAGAGTACACTGATGTGTCCACATCTGGGATTTAGAATTTCCAAGATAGGGAGTATCCCTTACATGTGATTGTTATGAAAAATAAAAGAACGGATCAATTCGGGCCACCAGGACCATCCTGAGAGAGACCTACAACAAGTCGTGCCAAGTTGTAATAAGCAAAGTGTCTTGTAACAGATGAGAAACAACGATCACAAATGTCAGTGTCAAAAGTGTTGTAATAGTCTAAAATGAACATATCACCACAATCATGGTTCCGTAACCAAACACAATTTATTCACCATAACAATTCTTAGAAATAAATTCAATACCGTTCAGAAACAAATGTCTGTCCGAGACTCCACACAAATATTAATAAACAGTTTATCATAAATGGGAATAAATCAGTAATAATGAAATCACGAAAAAAAACAGAAAGAAAAACTTAATTTCAAAAGTTTGTTTGTTTGTTTGTTTGTTTTGGAATTTCGCACAAAGCTACTCGAGGGCTATCTGTGCTAGCCGTCCCTAATTTAGCAGTGTAAGACTAGAGGGAAGGCAGCTAGTCATCACCACCCACCGCCAACTCTTGGGCTACTCTTTACCAACGAATAGTGGGATTGACCGTCACATTATACACCCCACGGCTGGGAGGGGAGGAATGTTTAGCGCGACGCGGGCAACCCGCGACTCTTCATTAAGTCGCACGCCTTACGCGCTCGGCCATGCCGGGCCATACTTCAAAAGAAAACCAAACACAATATTCGAACAATATCTCTTTATGTCGCTCATAATACTGATAACAATATCGAGTGAGAAACAGTAACAAATGTGCCCTTCAATACTTTTCTCAAGAGGTTCGGCATAATCTGAGGGTCGCGGGTTCGAATCCCCATCGCACCAAACTTGCTCGCCCTTTCAGCCATGGAGGCGTTATAATGTGACGGTCAATCCCGCTATTCATTCGTAAAAGAGTAGCCCAAGAGTTGGCGGTGGGTGGTGATGACTCGCTGCCTTCCCTCTAGTCTTACACTGCTAAATTAGGGACGGCTAGCGCAGATAGCTATCGTGTAGCTTGTGTGAAAAAAACAAACAATCAAACTGCCTCATGATTTTCTATCTCTTAGTAAAGCTTCTTGTAGGACATTCATTCACAGAGTAGGTCACGGGAGTACATCTCATGTGATCATAGATTTACATATTTTTCTGATACATCCACAGTAAATGTACAACCGTAATAATAAAATTAAAATTTGCCATCTCACAGTGTCTATACGTTCGTAACATAATCAGAGAAGATCTCTGTCTGGATAACTGACATAGTCTTTCAAATTTACACAAGTTCCTTGCGCTACACAATCGTTCAACTAATGAAAACAGGTAAAAATAGTCGTCATAATAAAGTTCAGTATTCATGTATATACCTTAAGCATACATACCAGTCCAGTAGCCCGATCTGTACCAATAGATTTCTGTTCAATCAGGTTGAGTGAAAGTGGCTTTGGCAAACTGCCATTGTAATACGCCATCATGTATGGATTATGGAACCCCTGCTGGTAAGAGTTGTGCGTTTTGGACAAGACCAGCTTTTGACAGATAGAAGACGGTCATACGTAACGGCATGGAGTGTTACTATGAAGTTAAGGCTTGGTTTAGATATTAGGTTAAGAATATATTTTAAGCTGGATTAACTTAAGTTTCATTATGGTTATTTTTGGTTAAGGTTAAGTTTAGCTTGCCTAAATTAGGTTATTGTTAACTTGAATTAAGCGTAAATAACGTAAGGTTAAAAAATAAGGTTTGGGTTTAGTTAAAAACAGATGAAATACAAACATAAATTAGCAAGCCCCACATCAAAGAAATAGTAGTAGTCCATAAACCTAAACATGCTACACAGTCTTGAGTAATACTTTAATACCCCCTAAACAGCGGGAATATTGTAGGTGGCAGCATTGATTGATGATGGACGCCTTTTTAGGGTTATAAGACAGCGGTTGTTATTGCTTTTAATGCAGAGCTAAACAATGGATGATACGTGCTTTGTGCAACGCAAAGAATCAAACTCTGGTATTTAACGTTGTAAGTTCGTCACCTCACAGCTGATCCACCAGGGAAAAATAGAATAGAAATCGTAAAACGACGTTCCTACAGATACGATGAAAACACTAATTTCCAAAATAAATATCCCTTACTCTGTTCAGAACTCGATCAATAAGTACTTCATCTACCGATCGTCTTTTCTAACTAAAATCTAATTCTTTTAAAAAATAATTTGTTTTCGAATATGAAACGATCTTGCAAGCAGCAAGTTTCAGAGTTAACTCGGGACTTTTATTTTTCTAATTCAAATATTTTTTTTTTATTTAAGTATTTTTATGTTACTCAACTGGCAATCAAAACCAATAACATTAACAAACAATAACTCGCAGTTTTATGTTTTTATAAGTAAGCTAAATGTATGGTCGTTCTTTGTATATATCTTCTAGAACACGACACCAGTCATCTCTACCAAGTCATGATTCTATATCTAAACTTACAGGTGAGTTAATGTTATGACTTGTTACCCATTCATGATTCTATATCTAAACTTACAGGTGAGTTAATGATGTAACTTGTTACCCAGTCATGATTCTACATCTAAACCTACAAGGTAAATTACTGATTTACTCTGTATAACGAAATGAACAGATAAAGTCAGGATTCAGTAGTTAAGCCTCAAGGTGAATCGAACTCTGAGTTTACAAATAGTGAGATCTAACGCCATCTGTAGTGTAGAAACGTGTTGTATTCTTAATATAAAGGATTTTTATCCACTTTAACAGGTGTCAGTCTTGATGTGAGGGATCTCAAAAGGTGAGGAACATCCGAGCTTCCAGCTCCTCCTCAGAATCATCTCAACAAGTGAGTGGCTGCACCGGACGTCTCACTTATCTGATATTACGAATAGTTAGATGATAAACACCATTCGATTAATAAGGCATTTACTATAAATTATATGTAAATATTCAAATAAAAATTTAAAAGAAAAATTCCCAAATTCTGATAGAATGAAAGGGTAAATAAGGACACTTAATATACACTTCACAGACACATGATTCGGGCGTTGGCTAATGGTTAATGTATTAAATTGTGAACCCGATAATCCATGGTTGGAGTCCGTTGCCAGAAAAAAAATGTGTGCTTTGCTATAAGAGTGACAGTCAGATCCGAATACTTGATTAGAAGGATGAACAGTAATGATAAACAAACAAAACAATTCTGACAACAAAAGAATCGAAGAAAACTACATCTCACAGTTTGTTTACTCACGGTTTATACGAAAGTGGAATCCCTGTAAAATTTTTGTTGAATTTTTACATCTAATTTCGACTTATTAAGACATTATTATATCCGACGTAAATTCTCCACAATTGGAAAATATACGTATGAAAGTACACTTTCTTTATTACTGAGGACAAATGGAATTCCTATGGTATGCCCAACACGGGTACCTGAACCCAGTTTTTAGCCTTAAAACTTACAGATGTGCCACTAGAAACATTTCTCTTCTAATGGCAAAGTAGCCAAGTGAAAACTTATTTGTTTTCTTCCAGACATTAGAAGATATTTCCCCAGTTTTGGGTTATCAGAATGTGATACGTCATGGATGACATCAATATCTAGGGTTCACTCTTCCACCGATTTTCCTGATGAGATAAATCATGGCTCAGAAGGAAAATACGAAAAACAGAAAGAGATTATAGTAGCTGTAAAGACAACTCGAAAATTCGTTCTTATATTCCAAAAAACACAATAGAAAATGAAAACCCAGAAACATCGAACGGAACTGACATCACGTGTGATCCAGAAGAGCCATCCAGTGAAAATGAAGATGCAATGATGACGTTGCTTCTTAATCTGTCACGTCCTGCCAGAGAATGCTGGGAAATTTATCAGAAGCTTCGACAAGAAGGCCTAAAAGTACCCTTCAAAACTTTGAACAGGTAAATATCTCAAGCGTTTTGTCGACATGTTTCAACCTTGTAAAGATAACCATACTTTGATGTTTATTTCAAGTGTTCTGATGTTTTAAAGAAATGAAACATTGACGGTTTAACAGATTTTCGTCTTCGTGATCAACATGTTAATTTATTTATAGGTAATGTATTGCTGTTGATGCTTAAAAATAATAAATAATTGATGTTAAAATAGATGAATAAAGTTGTGTTACTAACCCTAATTGTAGTTTGTAAACGACTCATTTTACATTCACAGAAATAACTCTCTATCAATTTAATCTTGTTCAAACTATAACAGTTGTAGTTCATGTAGTTTGGCAGTATAAATATCGTCTGGCTAGATGAGGTCTGGTACTGGGTGCAAGTCGTCAAAATATATGACATATATATAGTGTGGTTGGCATATTTTAATACAGTCTTATTTCCTTTCACCAATACGTTCTTGGAAGAGCACAAACCAAACAGTAATTTTACAGCGTTATCAACAAAACGTGTTTTTCGAGTTTTATTTCTTACTAAGAGCAGTGTATTTATTTATTCTTATGGCAAAGTTAGGCCATCTGCCACCGTTTCTAATTTTGAAGTACTGAACAGAAGGAAGTCAGCATTACTGTCAATCATGCTAAGAGATCGACTGTCATTCGTATAATTCACCCACACCTTAAATTACGAGCAATGGACACTATTAACAAAATAGATAAACATGTTTAACACTCAACTTTCCGTTTCGTTTTATAATTTTAAATTTTCTTAATAAAACCGAAACTAAATATGCATATATGTATACGTTGTCAAATATTGATTGTTGTAACGCTATTGGACAAATGAAGAAAGTATGTTATTTTTACGATATTTTAATTGGATTTCAGGGCTTTATTGACACCAACAGAGATGCGGGAATTAAACGAATTAAAAGAAGCTCAAACCACGTGACAAAACGACCTCGTTTTTGATTGGAATTTATTTCAAGAAAGAGGAGTGACGACTTTAAAGAACGAAAAGAACATAGAATATAAGTGTTGGTTTAATACATTGTTTGAGTATATTCTATAATAAGAAGTACTTATTTCTATCTTATGTAACAATAAAAGTTTAATTAAAATAAATCATTGTAGTTCACAACAGACCACCAGGTGATTTTTCTTATAAAATAATCACGACTATCAATGAATTTCTATTTATGTTTTTGTTTTCTTTATTATTTTGGTGTCCGAAAAATATGGAACCAAAGGTGGTTTGTAGCTTTTCGTAAGGAAGATACACGCGCGTTGTAATGTGACGGTCAATCCCACTGTGCGTTGGTAAAAGAGTAACCCAAGAGTTGGCGGTGGGTAGTGATGACTAGCTGCCTTCCTTCTAGTCTTACACTGCTAAATTAGGGACGGTTAGCGCAGATAGCCCTCGTGTATCTTTGCGCAAAAATTGAAAATAAACAAACAAACATTAACGAAAGTGGTAATTAGGCGATTTTTTTTCTTACCTTCTGTATCTCAGACTTTTGTAATCGAAACTATCACGTATTTTCAATGGATGTTCTCTACTTATCCCTTATTTCGCATACCAAATTTCAGAGCAATATATTAATAATACCTGAGATATGACATTTCCAATTTTGACTCCCCTTTTTTTATTTTCTACTTCCTCACACCAAAAGCTCTGAAACTTTATTTGATAGAAGAACGTTATATGGATTTTTTTTTTCAAACGTGGTACACTGATATATTTTTTCACAACCTTTAGAAATCTCATTTGATACAAATAAAAGCCACACGTGCAAAGTTATTCAACAAAAATCGCTCAAATTTCACGGAAATGTTTGCGCATGCTTACGCAAAAATGTCACGTGAGCATCGGACTTAAATTTTTGTTATTAATTATTCAGTGCCAAATTTTTCGCACATATTTACTAAATTCTGTGAAATTATTCTAATTAAAAAGCGCTTAGCATCACTTGATATTAGCTTAAGCAATAAGCACAAATAATGGTGCTTGATACGGTTGTATTGATTGCATGGAAAGATGACAAGGAACTGTTAATGTTAATTCCATGGCGTTACTATAAAGGAATCTATTAACGCTGTTTTAGAGAAGAAAAACTATTATCATATATTTTAAAGAATTTAGTTGGTTCTGTAAATAATAGGGTTGCGATCCTGAAACTAATGTTAGTTACAATGGAGTGTCATCTTGTTTGCTGAGGTTTGTTGGCGTGTACTGACAAAAAGTCATAATATCTAATAAAAAAAACAACACCTCAGGTGTGAGAAAAGTGCACCAAAAAAGGGATTGAATATTTGACTTAAAGAAACGAAATGAAAATTGGTGACCAATCTGGTAGCTACACGTGTTGCATTGAATGTTACAACAAATATTAATTAATTAGTTATATAAGCTGTGTATTTTGTTTTAGCCACCGTCATGCTTCAAGCTGAACAAAAAACGAGGCTTAGCTACCGAGTGATTTAATATTTACTATAAAATTCGTGTACTCCAACTACGTGATTAAATATGACAATGTAAAAAACATGAGAATGTCAGGTTAATACCCTACGCACTTGTTTTGTTCCAAAAAAAAAATCACAAAATGAAAAACCGGAAACATCGAACGGAACTGACGTCACTTGTGATTCAGAAGACGTCCATACTTTGATACAAGCAATTTTTTCTAAAGCACGTTATTTTAACCCCTTGTGTAGCTGGGAAACTTTAACTCCTTCGTTTCTGCATTATTTCTCTCATATTAGACAGAAGAACATGTAACTGAAACTACAAGGGACAGGTGAAAATCAAGATCTAAAACTCCCAGGTCACGCAATCGTAAGGTTGTTATATATAAAGCTCAGCACATAAGAAAGTTGTATAACCTTTAGTAGCATTCTTTATACAAGTTTTAGTAACTGAATAACCACTTTACTAACCAATGTTTATCTTTTAATGTGCCACAAAAAAAATCGTTTTTTGTGTTTTATTTTACTATTTAAGAAATTTCTTCTCAGATATTCGTTCATGTTTACTCGAGGGATATTTGTCCTAGCCGTTCCAAATTTTGAACACCTTGTGGCACCGTGATATGTTTACAAAGCTACAACGCTAGAAACCGGGTTTCGATACTCCCTGGTGGGGGAGAGCACTGATAGCCCATTGTTTAGCTTTGTGCTTAATTTCAAACAGAAACCAAATTTTGAATTTTTAGACCAGAGAAAAAAAATAACTATTCAAAGGCACCTACAGCTAACACTTTGATTACTTTAATGGAATTGATCGATCTCTTGTGATGAACCCGCGGCTCCAAAAAATAGAGTGAAATACAATGAAAACGTGATTCAAAGGAAGTATTCTCAGACTTACAGCCCAGCACGCAAACCACTAGGCCACACCCAACATATAGGTAGGTTAAACAGTAACTCCAATTATAACATTAAAAGCAATACTTATAATAATAAAATAATATAAAAGTACTCCTGGACTGAAGCAGAAATAACGTGTAATTTTTAACCAGAAGACACAGCCTAATTAAAGGTTAGAAATAAATAAATCTAAAGAAATAAAGAAAAATAATAATATTCAAGAAGTTAAAAAAGAAGAAATTTAATTTCTTAAAGTTTATCAGTTAATATTTTTTTTCAGTTAAGACGCTCGACTCGTAATTTGAAGGTCGCGGGCTCGAATACCCATCACACCAAACATGATCACCCATTCAGCCGTGGGGGCGTTATAATGTGATGGTCAATCCCACTATTCGGTGATAAAAGAATAGTCAAAGAGTTTGGGTGGGTGGTAATGACTATACCTTCCCCTAATCTTACACTGCAAAATTAGGGACGGCTAGCACAGATACCCCTCGAGTAGCCCACGAGTTGGCAGTGGGATGTGATGACTAGCTGCCTTTCATCTAGTCTTACACTAAAAATTAGGAACGGCTGGCACAGATAGCCCTCGTGCAGCTTTGCGCAAAATTCAAAACAAACCCACACTGCATCATTTATTCTTATAATATAGAAACCGAATTAACAATTAGTTTTGCTCCTAATTCTATCTAAGAAAGATCACTGAGTTGCACTAAAAAATGTGGTGTAGTAAATTAGGGTTAAGCTGAATGTATTGTTTGTGGAATATTTTTTTCAAATAACATTCATTTAACTTACAAAATAATGTGAAATCTTACATGGATAATTGCACGATCTCACGATCTAAAATGCTGTAAAAAATGTGTCCAATATGTACAGGTTAAAATAAGAGCTGTGAGTTTCGATTGCAACTGAAACTGTAAATTCAAAGCAAATATCTCATATTAAGATAAATTGAATTCAATTCATAACAATCATTATTCAGTACAAGAGTACATTGTGTACTCTGTAGTCCTCATTTTTAGAAAGTATGTGAGACAAAACAAAAAGACAAATGTCTTTCACTGATAAAATAAAATCTACCTGTGTTCTCCCAAAAATTTCAATCATTTGGTTTCCTATAAATATATTTTATTCACTTGGAAATTATAGGTTAACGTGTTTGTTTTTTTTAAGTTGTGTTTCCATCAGGCGGCGATGCTGAAATAATTAGGCAGATTAAATTTCACGCATTAAGTATATTATCAGGTTAGAAATTTCTTAACTTTCTGCACAATAGAGGGATTTCATGCTGTGTCGGCGGGAACTTTGTATTCCACGTTCAGTTGGGCCAGATTTCTCTGTGGATAAATAAGAAGGATTCTGAAACTCAAGGCGTTTTGTGGAAATTGCTAAAACTTTAAAAATGGTTGGTATTTTATGTTATATGAATCTTAAAAAAAACAACGTTGTATTAAAATTACAAACTCAGTTGTATTTTCTAACTAGTATTAGTGTTGAAATGAATGTTTCCTGGAATATTAGAAATGGTTATAGTGTCATTTCGGTCTAAATTAAACGTAGGCCTGTTTCACTAACGCTGATGATAAACCAAAGTGTTCTGACTCGGTCAGTTCTGCCTGAAATGGACATTTTAACTGTATAATAATTATTATTATTTGATAGTATATCGTAATAAATCGCTGTAGATTAATGTAATGACATGGTAATAACACAGTTAATACAGTTAGTTTTTCTTTTCTCATTTAAGTCCATTTTGTTAACGTGTTCTTAAAATATTGGCACATTTTTATGTAATTTGTAAAATTTGGAATAATATTAAATTTCGATCATTTTCCCACAAACGCAGGCTTTGTTTTTGTGTTATGATGAAGTGACTTTCTGTAGGACTTTACACGTACATCGTAGTAATAGCTTTGCAACTCTCATGGTAAAAAACTAAAACAATAATATTATTAAGTTTTCGCTTTTTTATTATTCAAATTGGGATTGATAACGTTACTTAAGTTACAATATTTAAGTGCTAAGCCTTTTCAGGCTATCGTATATGCAAACTTAGTCTACAGTTGTTAAGTCAGAGTAATTTCTATTAATACTATAAAATCTTGTAAACATATATATATATATAATCTGATGTGTAGCATACAACAATCGGTAAAATTTATACTAAATTTGATGAACATTATAATGAGTTTACAACATTGTTAATTATTCTGTTATCAGGATACTAGTCTTTCTTGTCATGGATAATGTCTGTGGTCACAGCACCCAAACATCCTGGGGGTATTCTATCTATTAGACAAAATGCACATACTGAAGCCAAACTATTGAGTAACGAAAGAGAATCAGTTAGGGGTTAGGAGTTGTGTGTTTGAACCCATAATGTCCCAACTCCCACTGCCTTCCCAGTCTGCAGCCAGTTGTGGGAAGGTAGTTACCATTAATAGTTTGATATAACTTTAAAGTAGAAATAAAACACCCTAATCTCTACATTTATAAGACTATCTACCTCAATTTTTTTTTTTTTTTTTGATATTGTGAGTTGTACAAATAAGGCAAAATAAATTTATAATAGGAATAAACTACCATGTATTTCTACACAACTGCCGTAATTACAAAGTAATGTTAAACAAAGCTGAAAACCCTTACCTTAATAGATCTTAAAACAGTTGCTAGTTACTCAATAAAGTTTAGTGAACAAAAGTAAAGCTATCAAATTAAACTTGTGGTCAATTTTAAGAAAGTTTAATTTTGAAGTTATTTTGATTTTTTACATTTCTTTCATTTAACAAAATGTATATTTTTATTTTTATTGGTAGAGACTTCTGAAAAAAACAAAGAAAGTATAGTTTATAGTTAGTAAAAGTTTCACTTATTAAGTTTCATTTCTTAGTCAGTGGATACAAAAACAGTATTAGGGCCGTAGCGAAATCTCAGTCTAACTCATCTGAAAGAAACTGCCAATTTTAAAATTGAAGAGGTTATGAAAGTAACTCCAAACTGAAGGATTCGGAGAGAGAGAAGTTAGATTACAAGTCCCACATCTCATCAAGATGCAGAAACGAAGGTATGGGAAAACAGCATTGTCATTATACCTCTGTAAGAAGTAAAATAAAACTGGTTTGAACATATTTATTCTCAGTTTAACTGAATCGAACTGCGCACGGTAGTCACTGGCTAAATTTGTTAGTGTTTATTATGCTTCTGTTAGCTGTATGTATTAATTGTTTGTCTTTTGTTTGTTTGTTTGTTTTGAATTTCGCAAAAGCTACTCGAGGGCTATCTGTGCTAGTCAGTCCCTAATTCAGCAGTGTAAGACTAGAGGAAGGCAACTAGTCATCACCACCCACCGCCAACTCTTGGGCTACTCTTTACCAACTAATAGTGGGATTGACCATCACATTATAACGTCCCCATGGCTGAAAGGGAGAGCATGTTTGGTGCGACGGGGAATGTATTAATTATTGGATATTAATAAACGGACATGTCGGTACTATAAAAATTTATCTAGAATAATTTTGGCACATTTATGGACGTTTAATTTTTTTGTGATTTAGAAGACAACGATATTACAAACATGTTGAAGAATATTCCTCAAGTTGAGAAACTTTTTGCAGTGAAAGAAAAGATTGGTGAAGGTAAGCAGAAGTGTGTAATTACTAGAGTTTTAAACTTTAACAAAATGAGGTGTGGTAAGTTCATTGTGTGTTTTAGAAGCTTTAATAACATGTTTGAGGTGTTAAAGTTAATCAATAAAATCATGTAGTCGTTTGTTTTCAAAGTTCTATAGTTCAGAGAATCATTGACAATAATTAAACTTAGTTTAAATGTAGTTCAAAACTTCTTTATAGAATTTATTAAGTTTGGCACTAAGATTCTTTTCAGTGCAGGATAGAAATAGCTGTTCATACATTCATGCATTAGGAATCGTGTGTCACCTTTTTTATTTTATTATTAGTATATTTGTGTGTCACCTTCTTATTTTGTTATTAGTATACTTGTAAATTAGACTCCTTGTATCAGTATGAAAATAAATGTTGGTAGTTTAGAAATAATAAACCTTGAGATAAGTTCTCCGTTTGTTAGTATGTCTGGACTTAAAGATGTTGAAACCTTGAGATAAGTTCTCCGTTTGTTGGTATAGAATGTCTGGACTTAAAGATGTTGGAAACCTTGAGATAAGTTCTCCGTTTTGTTGGTATAAAATGTCTGGACTTAAAGATGTTGAAACCAGATAAGTTCTCCGTTTGTTGGTATAAAATGTCTGGACTTAAAGATGCTGAAACCTTGAGATAAGTTCTCCGTTTTGTTGGTATAAAATGTCTGGACTTAAAGATGTTGAAACCTTGAGATAAGTTCTCCGTTTTGTTGGTATAAAATGTCTGGACTTAAAGATGTTGAAACCTTGAGATAAGTTCTCCGTTTTGTTGGTATAAAATGTCTGGACTTAAAGACGATAACCTATTTAAAAAGTACTCATGATGGTTGTCATGTAGTATTTAACACAGTCTGAGGTATTTAACAGACAGTCTTGGTGGCCGACTGAGGTATTTAACAGACAGTCTTGGTGGCGACAGAGGTATTTAACAGACAGTCTTGGTGGCCGACTGAGGTATTTAACAGGCATAGTCTTGGTGGCGACTGAGGTATTTAACAGGCATAGTCTTGGTGGCCGACTGAGGTATTTAACAGACATTGCCATGGTGGTTGTCCTAAGACAGAATGTTGGATCTCAAGGAACACTAATTCTTCACGAATGAACAAAGTTTCAAGTCGTATACATGATATGGAAGAGAAATTATTTGATAATTATCAAAAACATGGTGCTGTAATGAATCAGATAGACAAAGCCCACTAGTATAGCAAGGTCCGATATGGCAGAAGATATGGGTTAGTTGAAGTAACTTACAAGAGAATTGAAAGAAGGAACATTGAATCGCTCCATACAAACAACTCTTCTCCTGTTTCAGTGAAGTTCGATTCTGTAGGTTTGAGTTGGAAGTAATTCAGTCAGTACTAGATGGGGGTTATTACAGCTCTCTGATGGACAGTTGTACTGAAATGTTTGTTTTATTAATCATTACAGATAAATTGAATTGGTAATATATTAAACCTAACAGCACACAAAATGTATGTAGATATCTAACTGATTTGTTAAAGTGTTTGTGATAATGTGGTATTTTTTATGTTTATTTTTTTATATGCAGGAACTTTCAGTAAGGTTTTAGAGCTTCCTTGAAGAGGAAAGAAAACTCTAAAGAAGACTTTGCATTGAAATACTTAATACCAACTAGTCACCCCAGAGAATTGCAAATGAACTCCGATGCATGAAAGAGGTTGGGTGAGTGGCTAAGCTGGTATCAGTAGTGTTGAGTTGAATTTACGCGTTTAGTGCTCTGTTAAAGTCTTTCGTAGCTATTCTATGGATGTCCCAGAGAATTATCATAAGAAATTAATTTATAAACCATTAAATAATTATGAACTGTAGTTTGGAAAGTAGAAAACATGATTAAAAGCTTTGTTTGTTAATCAGTAGATTATACAACTTATTTCTGTTTTACCACATAAATTACGTGCATCTAATAAGCTACTGAGTGCAACAAATGTGTCCATGTTTCCATCTGTTGGTGCTGAGGTTTAAGAACTTTTCGGGTCCAAGAAAACCCTAAATGACAAATACAGGGTTTAAAAAACACACAACGTGGTATACTGTTGAAACGGAGAAAGCTGACAAATCAGTGGAACCAGTACAGAATGCGTCTAATATTTGTGTGATGAAACACACCAAAAGAAAGGAAAATTTCAATATAGCATGGTTTTTTTTTATTCTGTTTATTAGGCTTATAACCGTGATTTATTTTAGCCACTGAACTGTGAGATACTCACAGCCACTTTGTAAGTGGTGGAATTTCATGTAGTCAAATAGCAGTTATTATACCTTAGGTTTAGATATTTTAAAAACAAAATTTATGGTTGGGTGATAGTTTAATATTTGGAGTCACTACTGAAACGTTTTCTCTACATTACTACATAATCCTTATTATTCAAGAGACATAGTTTTGTTGTCTCTCAATTGGTATACCAGGATTTAAGGTTGTTCAACAGTACTTCTGATTTAGTAAACAATAATATTAAAGAACCCAGTAATTGGAAATTTT